>NW_021680860.1:29787-61478 GCF_001412515.2 Diachasma alloeum | reverse complement strand
TGTATGCCGTGTTTCTCGAGGGGGAATTCCCCCCGACTCTCGACTCACCTCAGATACCCATCCACGTTTACACGTGGCTACTCTCGCTTCACGCGGGTATTTTATCGTTTAGAATTCCGCTCGGGGATTAATTAACCTGAGGCGGCTAATTATTGAGGGAAAATTATTTTTTGGGTATTGTTGTCTTCGGTAGACTCTCCCGGACATTTTGTCTCAGGGTTCGTAATTTTTGACTCTGCCATTTTCGAGTTATGGCAAGTTGAGTTTTACGGAATTTCAGCCGTTTTGGCTGGTACGAAAAATCGATGGATGAATACGTTCTCCTCTCTCTCGCTCCCATTGTCGCTCGCATACCTTTCCCCCCAATTCTCGGAATTCTCGAGTATTTAGGGATTAGCCTGTATTTCTACTCTCTCCAAATGTTTATTTCGGCATATTTGAGGTATTTATCGGTGATATTAATTTCTTCGAATATTTTTGTCAGATTAGACTATTTCCTATCAGAGTGCGCAATTAATATTATGATTATTATTATTATCAGTATTGTTAGTTATTAATTGTAGGTTTTTTTTCTGTTTTTAATATTTTTTTTGAGAGGATTGAAATGTCTTTTTTTTGAAACCTTGCTGATTCTCATATTTCAATAGTGAAACACGTAAGAACGATGTTGATTTCTTTTTCTTTTTTTGTAGTTTTGGCCACCCAATACCCGTCTCCACCTGAAATCTACCCCTCTCTCCACAACCTAGCACACTGAGCGAACCCAGGACCGTTACCTTTCCCCAGAAATCTAGTTTTCTCCCTTTTTGTGTAAATTTTTGAGGTTTCGGAATCAATTAGAATTGGTTTTGTAGAATCATCCGGTTTGGTAATTCCGGCTAAAAATTACCTGGCGCCTATAGATTTTTGTATTTTTTAGTTTAACTAGATGAAGGGGAAGAAGGGCGAAGGTAATAGGCATTTTTAACCCCCATACGAAAATGTCACGTTACAAACCTTTTAACGTTAAAATCCAATCTTAATTGTGGAAAGTTTGGAAAATATTCCCGAAATTAGAATAGGAAAATGGTGAATTTAAAAGGAATTTAATGGTGGAAAATGTGGAAAATATTCCCGAAATTAGAACAGGAAAATGGTGAATTTAACAGAAATTAATGGTGGAAAATGTGGAAAATATTCCCGAAATTAACAGGAAAATGGTGCAATTAACAGAAATTTAATGGTGGAAAATGTGGAAAATATTCCCGAAATTAATATGAGAAATTAGATTTTTGATTTATAAAATTTAAATGTAAGAATTTCGGAATTTATTCCCGAAATTAAATAAGGGAAATTTCAATTGATTAGTGAATTTTAGTTCCACAATATTGGAATTTATCGCGAAAAATCTAAGGCGGAAATTCCGGATTTTTATTTGCAAAAAAAAATAAAATGTGAAAATCGAAATTAATCACAAAATTTGATTATGTAATTTCCGGAAAATATTCGCAAAAATAATATTTTAAAATTGAATTTTTATCACAAAATTTGATTTTTGTAATTTTCGGAAAAAATTCGCAAATTAATATTTCAAAATTTGAATTTAAACACAGAATTTGATTGCAATTTTTCGGGAAATATTCGCAACATAATATTTCAAAAATTGAGTTTAATCACAAAATTCGATTTGTAATTTTTCAGGAAATGTTCGCAAAAATAATATTTCAAAAATGGAATTTAATCGCAAAAATTGATTCGTAAATTTGTCACGAGGGCAAGCCTCGCTCCTATAAAACAGAAAATAACCGGATTAATTAGTAGGAAAATTAACGAAACCAAAAGAGTTCTACCTTCCTTCCTCCGTAGTTTCTAAAACAATGTTGAAAAATTTACTCGACAACCTGGGAGACTGGGAAGTCTGAACATCCATCACAAGACGACTGGGAGCACTGGACAACTGGAGCTAAATAACGACCTTCTGCCAGTGGGGGTTTCACTCGTTGAGGAAGGCCCTCGATGGGAAAACCAGATGGATTGGTGCTGGAGCGTGGAGAAATGTTTATGAAACTGGTACGAACATAAAATACCAGGTGCCACGGGATCAAATGCCAGAAGCCAGGGAAGAGTGCTTACCAGAAGTCGAAGGTGACAGCTGAGAGGTTATGCGCAGCCGGGAAGACAGGGAAAACAACATCCAAGGTTGATGGGATGAATTAACTCAGTCAATAGGAGAAAATATCCACTGATGAAGGAGAGTGAACGTCCCGAGTGACCAAAATAACCTCCATAAATTCAATGGAGATATCACACGGTGAAATAAACAATAACACTGTCATGGGTAGGGTCGATAAACTAGAGTCCTGACCCTTCGATTAATGATCACGATTAAGTCAATAAAAATGCAAATGTCGAACACCTGTGGCGCGGGAGATGAACTCCGAGCCAATGAGAGAACTGGGATGGAGAGAAAGTGCTAGTCAACCCTCATCTCGAGGACATTAGATGTCGAGTCATCATTAATAACCCCGCCAGTTGACCCGGAAGGGTGATACTTGACGAGTGGAATTTTCCCATTGGTTGGAGTGGAACTAACGGAATGGAGAAGACAGCCAGGACATTCTGCAGCCATATTGGACCACTTTGGATCGTACCGTCACCCCTGTTATATCGAACAGTGGTGCCACTTTAAATCTAAATTAATATTAAGTTAGTTAAGTTCACTTAAGTGAAGTGAACATTTTCCGGAGGGTCACCCAAGAGTGCCTGACGTTTTCCCGAAGACTTGGAGCAGATTAGAGGAGGGAAAAGATCGAGTTTGCTTAACCGGAAAAATCCCACGAGTTGTGAGTACATTTGGAGCATTCTGGGAATTGGTGGAAATCCGAGTGTTGAAGGGATTAATTCTGTGGTATTTTTATAATAAATAAACTGGAATAAATTGTGGAAATAAACTGGGAAGATCAGCAAGTGTCAAAATCGCATTATCTGCGATTTTTGGGAGTAAAATCGCAGAGGATAATAAACTCATCTTCTTTCAAGTTATCCTTCAAGAATTTTAGATAGATTGTTTCTTCGCTACAAATGCATGAGGTAATAAAGCTTTGAGTTTAGCACAGAATTCGTGAATGAATTCATCTGCATCTTTGATAGCAGTTTCTAGAGCCGCTCGTGGTTTCTGGACCCAGTGTTTGTACTGCACTTGCTGGATATCATTAGCTTCCAATATCATTTTCATGTGATTACTCAATGGATCAACACCTGGACAATTTCTACACAGGCCAGAATTACAGTTGTCGGTTGGATTTCCACACATCATCATATTTAAGCAATCAGAGTAATGTGGCAGAGGATGCTCCGAATGCTGCGTTAAAGCCTTCATATCACAACCTGATGAACCAAAAGGAGTGAATCTACTTATATCACAACCTGATGAACCAAAAGGAGTGAATCTACTTATGTGTTGGTCCAGAAGTATTGATATTTCGTTTAAAAATAAATACCAGTCATAATAAATTTCACATTCTGGTGGAAAGGGCACACACAAACGATGTGTGTACCCGGGGGTCCCGCCAATACACACTCCTTTGGCCTTAATGCAGCAAAAGTGCTGGATCCCACCTTCTCGTTCGAATGCTTTTTACGGAACGCTTCATAAAGTTCTTTCAGATTGGATAGTACCAAACGTTTCTGAACAGCGTGCGAACCTGCTTCATCTCTAACTGTAACGAAGTCCCTCAAACCTGGCATGTTCATGCTATTATCATCATCACGATAAAACTTCCATATTAAACGTTTCACATTATTCGATAGAGGTCTTCCTAAAATGAGAGTAACAATAACGATCGTCAGAGAAGAAACTTCGTAGATTGATTTTTATTTCAGACCATTTATACTAACCTGATTTAGGAGCAGGTTTAGCCAATACCCCATTCTCCTCGGCTAACATTTTGGCCTTTTTCACAATATATGGATGGGCATCTATAATTTTGACAATCTCCTCGACACTCCAAGTCGGAGGCATGAAGGTCAGAATCAGTACTTTTCCAGAGTAATCTGTGGTTGCTTGATGATATTTCTTCTTTAATTTCTCTATCATTCCTAACCAATCATTTCCATCATTTGTCGAGAAAGACTCAGAGTCAGGAGACTGATAGAAAGCTTGTTTGAGTACTTGAGAGACTCTGTCGATTTTATTATTTATCCATCGCTCAGAATCATCGCTTAGTTTTTTCAGAGGAATAGGTGAGACTTCAATAAGTGCCAATGCCTGATTGATTACTGGCAACTGTGTTTCAGGACTCAAAGGAGTACATTGGGCTTGACTGGCTCCAGTTGAGTAGTCTGTGCTCGTACTCTGATCGCTTACTGTTCTCGGAAGAGATAAGTCCCTTCCCATCTCCTCACCTGAAAAGAAACCGTGAACGATTTTTCTCATTTATGAAGTGATCTCCTCCTATGATCCTCCTATGATCCACTCCTTGGGTGAAGATTCTATCATTTTTACCAGGAATCTCATCATCCTCGATAACCTGCGTCTCTGGTGGGTCCTGCTGCGCCAGTTGTATTCTACATTGGGTACACAAATATTGAGCCCTCGTCAGTCCCCATCGTTGACAGATTGATTCAGAAGGTGCCCGTAAAGTATCTCTTTTGTTATGATTCTCTAGTTTTAAAGGATTACAGCACCGATCAAAGTGAATCTGCCTCTTCATTTTTTTATTTCTATTATTGTTCACCCACAACTTCGTAATGACAAGACAAAAATTCGAACAAAACCATGAAAAAGGTTATGTTACACATGTTTTGATGGTAATTGTTATGAAATTCTATATTACCAACTGCAATTATTTGGCATCATTTTACGCGGCAAATCGAGGAAAATTAGAAAAATTTCAAAGAATGGTGGAATTTTATTCATATTGTCAATAGTCTTCATGGATGAATCCTATTTTTAAACATTTGGCATTTTATTGAATGTGTTCACCCGGTATACTTTGAAAATTTTATCGATATCTGACAGTTAAATATGTTTCATGCTCTTTTGAATGGTGAAGGAATTTTTTGACCAGGATGAAATTTTCAGAGAAATTAGTTTTTCCATGCTAGAAATTTGTCAATTTTTTTCAGAATTTTCGAGAAGGGCAAACCTAGTGAAAAATCCGCTTTTCATCTTCAATGTTTCAAAACAGATCATCTCTCAGGCGATGAGTTTTTTTCGGTGATTCTACCTGAAAGTACATTCAAAGCCGAAAAATTTCCGAACTTATAAATCCCAAAAGGTTTATTCGCCTTGAGACCATCGCTTTTCAAAAAAAATTTGTTTTGCAAAAAAATCAAAATTTCAAATTGCCATAACTCACGAACTATGATAGCTAAAATAATTTCAAAAAAATGAAAATGTTTGTTTTGACCAGGCCTAGATCCTCACGACGCGACGATACGGAAAAAAATACGAGGGTTTACGACTGGTCGAGTTGGGCTGGAACCGACCATATATTAGACTTTAGACTGTACTGCCACCTTGCGGTATTCTACGCAATTTACTTTGATCATATGCTATGGGACATCCTGTATAATCTGACAAAATTTCTAATTTTTTTGAATTATTTTAGATACTTAATTACTCAATTTTCAAAAAATTGACCATCGGGAAGGTGGCGGTGGACACATTCACATACAGACATGGTCGTCAAACTTCGTATTTTTACGTTTCATACCATTCTACTTCATTTCCAATGAAAATTAGAGAATGTGAAAATCGGACGATTACAAAGCTTCCATTCGAAAGCAAAAAATACTCAGCCCCCTTTTGGAGGCATCATTTGGCCTCAGATTCGTTCCTCAACCCCCTCCCCTCATTTCGATAAAATTTCAACTACTCTAATTCGAGCGGGGATGGCTTCTGAACCCTCCAAATGTCCAATTTTCCCCAATCCGTGCGAACTGAGAGCAAAATTTTGAAAAAACACATACTAAATGAAGGATGTTCAGTAGGGGTGGTCAAAATGACACTGAGTATCCGATTCCCTTGCTCATTGAAATTTCAAATATGTTCTCTGAGAAAATGATTCTCGCGAGAGGTGGAGCTGATCGGAGCATTTTTAGTACTGCCTCAACGGGATCAAAGTTGCCTCAAAACATTTTTCCAGTTTTCAACTTACTCCGATTTAGTTGCTCATTCAACGTCAAAAAGTAAAAAACAGAACAAGAATTTTTTCATCAGCGGGGCTCTGTGCGATGATATTAACCACTGCCTTGTTGCAATCGAAGTTCCATTTTCGATTTTTCAAGTAATTTCAATTTATCCATTTTTTGCTGTTCTTTTCAGTTGCTCAAGTGGGACTTGCAACTTTTTTAAGACTTGAAAACGTAGAAAAAGGCTGGAGCGTGTGCTACTATTTTGACTACTGCCTCAGCTAGTCTTACCTCATTTTCGTTTTTTTTTCGTTCCTAATCGGGAAATTACTACTGCGTGTAGATTCCCTGCTAATAATTCAAGGGCTTGTGCTTTCGGTAAGGCTCTGCGATGGTTAAATGTCCCTCCCCGGAGTTCTTCATCGATAAATTCATCCATACGGTACCGACGGCAGTGGCTGTGTGGTTAGAATGTGGCAGTTGGCATTCGGAGAACCCGGGTTCGATTCCCGGCGTGGACGCCAAGAGTTTTATGTACTCTAACCCGCATAGTTTCATTGTCGAGGGGTGGGGAGGGAGTAGGAAGGCGATCGTGAAAACGCGAAAGGGTATACGAAGAGAGAAAAAAATTCATCCATACGATCAGCTGTGTTTAACCTTGGAAATTCATGTGAGTTAATAAGTGCCGTGAGGGAAAACGCAATGCATTACATCTACACGCGAAGCGAGGGGGGGTGGGAAAGCGCCAAGGAATGAAATGTTTCGGCTAGCGGAACCGCGAGACGTTGTTGACAGTCAAGGACATGTGATGTTCTTTGTTTCCCCATTAGGCGCGCGTGGTTATGGGGGAGTGTAATTGACTCTTCAGTAGCCGACTGGACGTGAGCGGCGTGACTTCGTCTGATTTGAGCAGCGGAGAGATTTATTCATAGATTAATTACATCATTGTCGCATCAACTGTGGAGAAGGAAACAACTCAATGTTAACACGATCTGAATATATTGGTCGACTCTTCTAAAAAATTATTGAATGAAAGGTAATGAATAGTTGCAATTAATATAATTCATTTTACATTGAAATATCCATCCATTCTCACCATTTCTAAGATCTTTGAATGAAAATTTCATGAATATATGATTGTATTTTCCAACGAAATTGGAGTCGATACGACTCTGAGATAATCTAATAATCAAATTGGGTGTAAAGAAGAATCGAGATTATTTTTTGAAGCCAAATAGAAGGTAAGATATTGTTTGATGATATATAATTCATTACTTTTTCATTATAATTCATTATAATTTTTATATATAATTCATTACATTAAACCTTCACTCAAATCAAAAAGACCATTTTGAAGCATTCTTTAAATCCTTCATGTTAATATTTTCGACATGTTAACGCTCAGTTCTTAGTGGAATCCATTAATTTTTTGCAAGACTGATACCCGCAGTCAGGTAATTCGCTAGCTGGAGAATTGAGTTCTGCGGTTAGTGATAATTGGGCCTTCTGAAATTTTTAAACCTAAAGTTTCAAATCACATTGATGCCATCAATGTCGTATTGTTTCATCAGCAAGATCTTAATGTCTTGATACATTATTTCACCCCTCAATAATTCGTTTGCGATTCAATGCGAAATTCAACGTGATAAAAATGTTACATTTACATTGCTTACTATATTTCCTTTCGTTTCATGCACTTGTTTCAGGTAAACTATGCAAAATGGTGGAAACCCGATCTAGCCTGGCGATTCCTCTAATTGGTGAACCCTTGGATTCATTTGGAGGTGAATTTCTACCAACCATACAAGACGTTCTTAGAGTCTACTTCTTTTATCATCGAGTTTATCAAAGGCTGGACTCAAAAAGATGCAGTGAAGGGAGTCAGTGAGAAAATCCATGTCTTATGGTCTAAAATTGATCTACCAATCATTGAGATGAAGAATGTCGTCCGCAAGTTACAAATGGAAGTACAAAACTATCGAGCTATTGTGCGTAATATCAAGAGGTCAAATCAGGCTCAGCGTACGAGAGAAACAAATTTTGTACAAACCATTCCAAAGTTGTTCGACATTAGCTGCAAGGATGCATTAAATACACTCGATGACGAGAATGTTAACGAATTCCTCATCGATCAGCAAACGAAGAGACAATTTAAAATGAGGAGGTTATTATTAGACAGAGGCGAGAGACAGAAGGGAGATCATGAGTGTGAAAGTACGAAACAAGCTCAGAATGAAGAAGTCGAGCTTCTAACTCATACGATGAGTAATCTGAGCTCAAATACTGGATCTTTCATGAGTAACGAAGTCTTGAGTAGAAATTCTTCATCATACTCGGTAGAGTTCGCGAATGAATTAGCTTGAAAACCTAAGAAACCACCGCGTAAAGAAATTTTAAGTGAGAATGTTATCGCCGCTTTAGATCGAACGAATGTCAGTAACGCATCAGCAACGCACATCGTTGCTGCACAAGTTGTCGATTCAGGGGGGAATCTGGACAATATTTCTTTATCTGTCAGTACTGTGAGAAGAAGACGAATCGCTCATCGTTCTCAAGACAGATCCACGTTCACCGCAGACGGGCCTATGGTACTTCATTTCGATGGGAAACTTTCCTGCGTTATCAGGTTACAATAAAGGAGAGAGAATTGCTATAGTTGTATCTGGTGACAAAACAGATAAGCTTCTGGGGGTCCCAAAGGTTGACAGAGGTACAGGAAGTCTCATTGCTAACGCTGCGTTCTCATTGGTAACAGAGTGGCAATTGCAAGACAAAATTTGTAGCCCTTGGATTTGATACACCTGCTGTGAATACGGGAGTGAATGGAGTGAATGTTTTGCTCCAGCAGAAGATGAACAAGAGATTGTTATGGTTAGCTTGTAGGCATCATATGGTGGAAATCGTATGTCGTGATGTGTTCAAAGCTGTGTTTGGCTCAACGAAAGGACCAAATGTTTCTCTTTTCAAAAGTTCAGAGATTTCTGGCCCAATGTCGATCGATCCGATTATAAACCATGCCAAGATCAAAAGCTCAACGGAGTTTTGAGAGATCTGAAGGAGGAAACAATCCGATACATCCAGATGAGATTAACCCAAGATAGAGGAACACTTCCTCGAGAAGACTATCGGGAGTTCTTGAAGTTGACTCTGATTTTTCTCGGAGAAGATCCACCACGAGGCGTACACATTCAGAGTCCAGGAGCGTTCCATCATGCAAGATGGATGTCCAAGATCTTGTATGTAATTAAGTTGTATTTATTCCAAGATCAATTCGAGTGCACTGCACCTTACAAGAAAAAGTGCCTTGAATTTGCTCTATTTGCTGCATTAATTTCCGTCAAGGCTTGGGACAGTTGCCCAAATGTGACTGATGCACCAATGGACAATTTGCTTCTCCTCAAGGCGATTAAAAAAAATGAGGTTACATCAGCGATAATATCACAAGCAGCCCTCAGTGCTCTAGAACGTCATCTCTGGTATCTTGGTCAGGAATTGGTTCCATTGAGTCTTTTCTCCGATCGAGTTGGCATCGAGGATAAGGTGAAGATAGTTTCACGTTTGCAGGAGACTCGCATTGAGAACTACGAGGCTCGTTCATTGAAGTATACAAGAAAGATTGATCTAGCTGACAAAACACTCGATGATTTTATTGGGCCTCCATCACATCATTTTTTTGATATTTTGGGGATATCCACGTCGTTCCTTGAGGCGGATGTAAAAGTCTGGAAAAGTCTTCCATCTTATCAAAGTGCAAAGAAAATTGTTCAAGCTTTGAAGCCAGTGAATGACGGCGCGGAGAGAGGCATCGCACTGGCGACAAATTTTATCAATTTCAGGACTACAGATGAAGATCAGTACCAGAGTCTATTGCAAGTTGTGGAGAAACACAGGAAGAAATTCCCAGACGCGAAGAAACAAACAGCTGTCCGTGGGCTGAATAACTGATAACTTGTATATCAATCTCAAACAGGAGAAAATATGTTTGTACTGAAATGACTTAATTGAATCAAAATAAACTAACTCTGTTTGAAATTGTGAATCTCTAATTCTTTCCATTACTAACTGAAGGTAAAATCCATTCTAGTTTTGATAAATTGTGTGAAAACTAACACACAATTGTTCCAACAATTGTGAAGAAATAAGATCTTCGTCAAAAAATACAAAAAATCAATTGATTTAGAAGTTTTTGGCGATAAAATCATCGGAGATTCGTGGATATTCGATAAATGTGGTAAGAAAGTTGTGAATATTCTATTGAATGTATTTTTTTCCTCGTGAAAAACTATTGAGGAGACAATAAATGAGGGAATTTCTTCAAATATCCCTATTCTCTCCCCAAAAAGTAGGTGAACCTATCTGAGGCAGTAGTAATAATGGTCGCATAAGTTCCAGATTTTTTCTACTCTTCCAACTATCTCAAAAATTTGAAATCCTACTTGAGCAAGGAAAAAAAACTTTCCAAACATTAGTTGATTGAAAATTCAAAGAATTTGAAAAGTAGAAATTTGACAGCAATGAGGCAGTGGTTAATATCATCGTACAGAGCCCCGCTGATGCAAAAATTCTTGTTCTGTTTTTTACTATTTGACGTTGAATAAGCAACTAAATCGGAGTAAGTTGAAAACTGGAAAAATGGTGTTTTGAGGCAACTTTGATCCCGTTGAGGCAGTACTAAAAATACTCCGATCAGCTCCACCTCTCGCGAGAATCATTTTCTCAGAGAACATATTTGAAATTTCGATGAGCAAGGGAATCGGATACTCAGTGTCATTTTGACCACCCCTAATGTTCAGGGGATATTAGACAATTAAATAAACACATTACTTCATGGTATAATCGCACCATGCAATTCGACCATGAAGTAATGTGGTTATTTGATTGTTCAATATCCCATGAACATCCTTCATTTACTTAAAACGTCTGGACATGAAACTTTCTTCAAAACAAATACTCATCGCTTTTTTGGCAACATGATTTGGGCTCAACATCATTCCTCAACCCCCTCCCCTCATTGGTGAAAATTTCAACCTCGCCGATAGTACGGGGGTGGTTTCCACCCCTTCATAAACATTTAATTTACCTCAATTCGTGCGAAGTGAGAGCAAAAAATGACCGCTTTTGGAAGCATGATTTGGGCAAAGCCGCATTTCTCAACTCCCTCCCTTCATTGTGTGAAAATTTTAACCTCCCCGATACGTGCGGGGGTGGCTTCCACCCTCTCGCAAATGTTGAATTTTCCTCAATTCGTGAGGAGTGAGAGTAAACAAGTGGGAAATTGCTCTTGTATTGCATATAGTATAATTATTTTTGCTAATAAATTAGCAATATGCTTCCGAATGGTATTATTTTGCTCTTTTTTTTATTGCATATTCTTCACAGCTTATTTTATTTTTCTGAATTCAATTAATTTCTTTCCAATTAATTTTTTCGATTTTCCACTTAATGAAATTTGGTCATTTTTTTTGTCCTTCCTTGCATATAACCCATTATCTTCCGTTTATTCATTCCTACTACTCTTTTCACTCTTTCCTTCTTTTGGGGATTGATATTGTCGTCGCATTGAGGCGTTTGCTTATGTTTCGTGGCATTTAGATAGTCACATTTTTTATTGAAGTTTCGCTATTTATATTTTCGTTCAACGATTTCCCAGTTACTGAAATGGGTTTTTCCATTGGGTTCGTATTCAACAAGTTTGTCGTCAATATGAACCACGTTTAAATCATTATTGTTGATGGTTATTGATAGAGTCAAAAGTATTGCAATAATCGTATTTTGATTTTGAAATTTCAGTTTCTTTTAGCTGATATTTCAGTTGCTCAAAACAGGTTTGCATATATTCTCTTTGGTTCTCTTCGGATATACTTATTTTCCTTCAAAATTATAGGATATATATTTATATCACGAGTTTATTTATTGAAAATGAGATAGAAATAGTTATGTTAAATGATAATTGAATCAATTTGAACCTTTTTTCCATGCGAATAATCAGTGAAAGTGAATTTTCCACTGTAATTAGTGAAAGTGAATGTTTCATCGTTCTTGGATTATTTTATCGAAAAATATCTCAAATATCTGAAAGTTCCGATAAAATATTATTAGAAACTAGGGGGCTTCGCCCCCTGCTCGCTCCGCTCGCCAACCCCGGGGGGGCTTCGCCCCCCCCCCCCGCTCGCTTCGCTCGCTCCCCCCCTCCCTGTGTGATCGAGCCTATGTGACCGTAAGGGTTTTGTTAAACCTAATTATCCGAAGATGATCGGAAAAGAAGAAAAAGAAGGAAATAGAATGACAAAAAAAATGGAATGCAGTTTTTTATAAGACAAGTTCCTGATAAAAATAAGGTCTCTAACTTATTTCAAGCGAATTTCTATTAAAGTACAACTTCGACACCATCTGATTGGCGACTGGAAATTGTCATCATTCTCGCTCGCTTTGTTGGCTCCCCCTCCTTTTTTCTCATCTTTTTTTTCAATTATTCTGATTTCAACGTACGTTTTGCCATAAACATTTTTTTGTGTCAAATGTTGATTTTGCGTCGACAACGAATTTCATCACTCGAACAACCCAAAATTTTTCTTCATTCATATCATTGGCCCCCCGTCAGGGGGAGGGGATCAGGCTCCATCCAATGCCTGTCCAGTGGGGCACGACCACTCAATATTTTTCATTCATTCATATATACCTCGAAAATTCTATATATATTAGATATGAGCTTTCAACTGATAACGAATATCTAATATATATAAAAAAAATTATATTTGTATGAATAGAAAATATGATTATTTACCCCCCCTCACCTACGGAAGAAAAAAAAATGAATAAATAATCTGTTTATATTGGATCTATTGAAATTATTTAACATGGAAACTCTTACCTTTTTTGCATTTTTTTCACTATTTTTTCACTACTTATGAAATCAGCGACAAATTCCACCTTCTGATATTAATATTTCGATTGATCTATATTTTTTGTTATGGAATAATAATTTAATGAAGCATTTTCCTAATCGTCATTTACATTATATATATTTCAAATGCATACGTACAGCATTGAAGCAGTTTGAAGTTCTCCTTTGAATTTAGACTATTTTTCTAAACATATAGATAACTTATTCCGAAAAAGGAGATTTGGACAGTTGATTTCTGAATTCTTCTGGCGTTAAAAATAGGGTGAACATGTAGATGGATAATTGTGTACGAGTTTCATTATCATTTTTCAATTACTTTTTTTTCTCATTGCTTGTCATTTGGATGATCATTTAAGCACCGTCGCCTGTTGACTTCCTCCTTTTTGTGCGGCATTCTCCATTCGAATTTGATCGTTTTCGTTTAATAGTGGAATAGTGGGGTCTTGACCGATTTTTTTTACATTTCTCTGTTTTTTCAGAGTCTGGGTATGACCACGTCCATAATCCATATTATTAAGAATTTTTTAGATTTGAACGCGACAAAATCTATAATGATTTCTGTTTTTTTTTATCGTCATCATTATTTTTATATCATATCTTCGTATAAAGTTGTTAGTAGCAACTCTATAATTATAATCAAAAAAAATTTACCTTTCTATCGGATTCGAGTTCAATTGTAGAACATTCAATTGACAACGTTCAACTTGGGTAATGATGTCATTCATGATGCCGGTCATATATCCTTCATCGTAATATTGCAAATTTTTCTCCGTATGTTCCAAATGTTGACATAGTATCGTGTCCATATCATCTTCTAGTACTAATATTTGAAACTCAATGTATCATAAACTTTTTCCCATATAACAAAAATAAAATAATAATTTTTTACGGTGTTTGAAATCTTCGTGCTCCGTGGTTTTTCAGTGGGAATGCTAGATCTGTTTGATCAAAAAATTGATTAATTATCTTTATTATCTTTGATTGGGTGTCAAAAAATTAATTGACAAGAAGAAAACCTAAACTTGTACAAATAAATGACGACCAACGGTTCCCAACTCTTTAACTGTAAACGATCCAATGAATAACAAGAGCAATTGTAGGTCATAGTAATTATAAACGAGATTAATTATTAACTGAATTCAGAAAGCCGCGAATTCTGTGACAGTTGTTTAGTTTCATTTTTGGAGCTCCCTTAAAGAACCATTGACAGCCCTTACTGAAAGTGGATTCAACTATCAAAAATAGACTAACAAGCTCAGAATCAGATTTGGTTATTGAACAACTTACTATTATAATTGTATAGTTGTTGGGCAACAGCTAGTGGTATTGGGACAGCGTGTCAGATCATCATTCGAACTCAGATTCGCTTCTCGTCTACTGCACTGAATTTTCTGACATTCTTAATCTCATAATGTTATTGTCGAATGGACGTCGCGCAGAAGGGACGATTGTACTTGGGCGAATTTCTCTGTCAAGTGAAGTTTTTCCCCCAAGTGGATTATCATTGATACTATCATCAATAAGTCCGTAAGAAAAATGTATTCTAATTTTGAAATCATAACGCATCTCCTTGCCAACATCCAGGTTTTTTCATGGAGTCCCGTTACAATTTTCAATCTTCAATTTTTCGTATCAGGAAAAACTTCTTGATAGACAATATTTTCAATTTCATTTTTTTTCCACAGAATTTCCAATATTTTCAATTTCAATCCAGATAATGTTCTACATCTTGATAAAGCAACATATAATTGTCCGTGACTGAATATTGGTGATGCATGACTCAAATAAATACCAACACGACTGAAAGATTGTCCTTGAGCTTTGTTTATAGTCATTGCAAAAGCTAGTCGAACTGGAAACTGAGTGCGATGTAGAATGAATGGGAATTCTTTATTATCCTTGGTATTTAGGGTGATTTTTGGAATTGTTACGGTATCGCCCATTTTATCACGCGTTAATACCGTGCAATACAGGATCTTGTTCGATATTTTTCGAACAATTAGTCTTGTTCCATTACAAAGACCATCCGCAATGCATATATTTCGTATTGACATCACCACAGCTCCCATTTTCAGCTTCAGTTTAAACTTCGGTAAGCTGGTAGGATTTAATTTATTCAAATATTCTGGTTGAAAACGTAACATGATATCATCACCATCAGTTGCATCACCATCAATTGCAGTAGCTCTATCTTCTCCTATTAATTCTATAATCTCACCTGTGAATTTTTTCAACACTTGTTCGTTTAGTATGTCGACTTGATCATTTAAAGCAGCTAAGAGTCTACATTGTGACAAATCGTTCTCCTCAGATGTATTGTCACACACAGCATCTATCACATCTTCGCAGCGAAGATCTTTCGATATTTTCACTTTGTCAAGCTTCCCATCGCCAATTTTGAGTAACCATTGATTGAATTCATGTCCGTCAATCCGCATGTTTTTCTGAGAGTATATATTTTTATTTTATTCCAAAAAGGGAGTTTAGTGACACATGCGTTCACAATTTGTCTCCTTGTTCCACGTCTCACAATCGATAAAATCTGCCGAAAATCAAATAACAGACATTTACCACCAAATAATTCGTTAGATTTCAACAAATCTTTCAAAGTGATATCAATGATTTTCAAAACAACACCAGGGATCATAGAAGCTTCATCCCAAATTATGATATCCACTTGAGTCAAGTTTAATTTTGCGCGTCTTGTAAGAAATACTGGAGCAACTTGGTCATCAGTTTCTGGTAAATTGATTGGCAATTTGAAAAATCGATGAGGTGTACTGTAACGTGACATTTTTCATGGGGGTTAAAATGCCTATTACCTTCGCCCTTCTTCCCCTGAATCTAGTTAAACTCGAAAATGCAGAAATCTATGGGTGCCAGGTAATTTTTAACCGGAATTACCAAACCGGAGGAATCTACAAAATTAACTCTACTAATTCGAAAAACTCTAAAACGTACAAAAAAAATGGGAGAAAACTAGATTTTTGGAGAAAGGTAACGGTCCTTGGTTCGCTCAGTGTGCTAGGTTATGGAGAGAGGGGTGGATTTCAGGTGGAAACGGGTTAATGGGGCGGCAAAAACTGCAAAACAGCAAAAAAAAGAAGGAGATCGACATTATCCTTACTGGTTTCACTATTAAAATTCAAGAATCACCAATTTTACAAAAAAAAGACATTTCAATTCTCTTAAAAAAATATTAAAAAAAAGAAAAAAAATCTACAACTAATAACTAACAATACTGACAATAATAATAATCATAATATTAATTCCGCACTCCGATAGAAAATAGTCTAATCTGACAAAAATATTCGAAGAAATTAATATCGCCGATAAATACCTCAAATATGCCGAAATAAACATTTACGGAGAGTAGAAATACACGCTAATCCCTAAATACTCGAGAATTCCGAGAATTGGGGGGAAAGGTATGCGAGCGACAATGGGAGTGAGAGAGAGGAGAACGTATTCATTCGTCGATTTTTCGTACCAGCCAAAACGGCTGAAATTCCGTAAAACTCAACTTGCCATAACTCGAAAATGGCAGAGTCAAAAATTACGAACCCCGAGACAAAATGTCCGGGAGAGTCTACCGAAGACAACAATACCCAAAAAATAAATTTTCCTCAATAATTAGCCGCCTCAGGTTAATTAATCCCCGAGCGGAATTCTAAACGCAAAAATGCTCGCGTGAAGCGAGAATAGCCACGTGCAAACGTGGATGGGTATCTGAGGGAAGTCGAGAGTCGGGGGGAATTCCCCCTCGAGAAACACGGTGTACACGCCAGCGAGAATAGGCTGGAAATCCATAAAAACCAAAAATGGAATATCCGGAAATCGGCAGAGCGAATTTTCGGAAACCCTGAGATGAATTACTCAGGGAAGCCCCCCGAATACATTGATCCACAAATCATAATTTTAATTAACTCTCTACGCGAACCAACTCAATTTGAACACGAGTGGAGTTTCTCACGCGCGAAAACCCACGTATAACGGGAATGGACGTGCTCTAACAATTCAAGGTGATTAATTATCCCCTCCGGAGGGGTTTTTCTCCGATAGATTCTCATGAAAGATCTTTAAAAAAACATAATAAACCGATGCACAGTGTGATCGGAGCCGANTCCATTAATTCGAAAAACTCTAAAACGTACAAAAAAAAGGGAGAAAACTAGATTTTTGGGGAAAGGTAACGGTCCTTGGTTCGCTCAGTGTGCTAGGTTATGGAGAGAGGGGTGGATTTCAGGTGGAAACGGGTTAATGGGGCGGCAAAAACTGCAAAACAGCAAAAAAAAGAAGGAGATCGACATTATCCTTACTGGTTTCACTATTAAAATTTAAGAATCACCAATTTTACAAAAAAAAGACATTTCAATTCTCTTAAAAAAATATTAAAAAAAAGAAAAAAAATCTACAACTAATAACTAACAATACTGACAATAATAATAATCATAATATTAATTCCGCACTCCGATAGAAAATAGTCTAATCTGACAAAAATATTCGAAGAAATTAATATCGCCGATAAATACCTCAAATATGCCGAAATAAACATTTACGGAGAGTAGAAATACACGCTAATCCCTAAATACTCGAGAATTCCGAGAATTGGAGGGAAAGGTATGCGAGCGACAATGGGAGTGAGAGAGAGGAGAACGTATTCATTCGTCGATTTTTCGTACCAGCCAAAACGGCTGAAATTCCGTAAAACTCAACTTGCCATAACTCGAAAATGGCAGAGTCAAAAATTACGAACCCCGAGACAAAATGTCCGGGAGAGTCTACCGAAGACAACAATACCCAAAAAATAAATTTTCCTCAATAATTAGCCGCCTCAGGTTAATTAATCCCCGAGCGGAATTCTAAACGCAAAAATGCTCGCGTGAAGCGAGAATAGCCACGTGCAAACGTGGA
This sequence comes from Diachasma alloeum, assembly GCF_001412515.2. Lineage (NCBI taxonomy): Eukaryota > Metazoa > Arthropoda > Insecta > Hymenoptera > Braconidae > Diachasma > Diachasma alloeum. The sequence continues at coordinate 43,546 of NW_021680860.1, read as the reverse complement.
TGGGTATCTGAGGGAAGTCGAGAGTCGGGGGGAATTCCCCCTCGAGAAACACGGTGTACACGCCAGCGAGAATAGGCTGGAAATCCATAAAAACCAAAAATGGAATATCCGGAAATCGGCAGAGCGAATTTTCGGAAACCCTGAGATGAATTACTCAGGGAAGCCCCCCGAATACATTGATCCACAAATCATAATTTTAATTAACTCTCTACGCGAACCAACTCAATTTGAACACGAGTGGAGTTTCTCACGCGCGAAAACCCACGTATAACGGGAATGGACGTGCTCTAACAATTCAAGGTGATTAATTATCCCCTCCGGAGGGGTTTTTCTCCGATAGATTCTCATGAAAGATCTTTAAAAAAACATAATAAACCGATGCACAGTGTGATCGGAGCCGAGTTTGAGCCGGAAATAACCCCAAAAAGGGGAGAAATCCCCTCGAATAACCCACCAAAAATCACGAAAACCACCCAATCATGAGTGAAAAGGGGGGGATCGGCACCTCACAATTTGGATTAAGCGTCACAATCACCGTTTTAACGGAATAAAATGCGACGTACGGGGCTGAAGACCCCGTAGTCGAATAACTAAAAGCCGAAATGAATTCGGAAAAATAAATAAACCGAACTAAAAACTCACTTTGGGTTTCTTACCCCTCTTTGGGGTGTTCTTCGCCATCGTGTAGATACAATAATCCAAATGTGGGCACTATGATCCTAGGATAGGCACTGGCACTAGTTCCAGTGAGGTCAAGGGCCAACGCCAAACTGCCGAACTCACGAGCGTCTCTAGACACCTCAGAGCGCGGAATTCACCGCTCAATCACCCGAATTTTGATTGGTGCGGACACGCCCCTCGAAGGTGCGAATCTAACGACAATTAATCGCGACTCTCACGACCTGGCGCGATTATTCAAATCTCACCTAACTCTTCTCTAATCACCCAACACAAAACTAGTTCCTTTTTATTAATTATTACGCGAGACTAGGCCGAACTGATTGTCGTTCGGATAATTAGGAAGGGTCTTTGGCGCTTCCCACGGATCGGATCTCCGGAATTTTCGGGGTTAAAAGACAAGTTACCGGCACTTGTTATGACTCCACTACTAATTCCTGCTCAACTCGTTTCTCTCATCGAAAACCCAAAGGCAACCTGGCGATTCGTTGGAGACGATGGTTGCACTCACTCCGAACGACCTTCCACCCAAAACATAAACGTAACCAATTAACCCCTGAAAATCCAACGAAATTGGAGCGCCGGCATTTCAGCCGGACCTATTCGATTACCCGCAAGATTAACAATAGGGTAAACCCCATAAAAAGAATCGGATGACTCTATAATTTTGGCCCTTCTTCACGATAATTTTTCTGGGCCCTCAAAGACGCGTAATTACTAATCTTTACTTATAAACGGAACCGATAACTCTAACCGAAAATAAGCCACTCGGAAGTACATAAGGGACTCTCACTCTCTCGCTCTAGGATTCTTACTCACGGATTTTAATTCAACGCCGTAGGAGTCTCGCTGTTTCCAGATTGTTTTTAGTGTTCCTAACGAACATCCCCACATGTTCGTTACAGTACGTCCATTAGGTAATAAAATAACAGCTATACCCGTCCAGGCGATCGAAACAATATTCTTCCCGAGGCTTCGCCAATAATGATATAAACGTTTATAGAGGAACGTTTTACCTGTTCCTCCTGGCCCGTCGAGAGAGAATAATTTATATGTTCCACTCTGCAAATAATCAGTTGTATCCAGAAATACTCGTAGTTGATCACTATTCAATTTCAGCTTCATCTCATCTAATACTAATCAATGTTCATTTGCTGAAGGGTCACCATCGAATTCATTAAACGATGAATCTAAATCCTGCTCTGCAAATCCAAACATCATCAACGATTTATCTTCGCTATTCAATAATCGCTCGATATGAATAAGGGCTTCTCGCTCGGTTGATTTATCACATAGAAATTCTTTATATTTATTCCAGAGAGCTTGAACATCAATACCACCGCAAGTCAGGAACACATAGGCGAAGAAATTTCGCAACGATCTTGGCATCATTGTCGCGCAACATTCTTCCATCATTTCTTCGATGTGTTTTGGACTGCTAATGAATCCGAGTTTTGTGACGAAATTCCAGGCGAATTCGTCACCTGCGGAACTCCAGGGTATTTATGTATAGAAAGAGAGAGATAGAGAGTAAAAATTTATAAACCGTTACCTTTTTGTCGCGATAAAAATCTATACGGAGAATTAGAGCTACCTGCTACCTTAACTCTACTTCAGAGCTACCTTAAGTTCGGAGAACTACTTAAATTGGTTACCTATCGCGTGAATCGATTCCCTAAATTTTTAGATCAATATTCAGTAAATGACTTCATTAAATAAACCAGATATTTTGCAGATATTTCTTTTTTTCGAGTCAGTTTTGTTGAATTAGAGTTTAGTATTTTTGAGATTTTCCTACGTAAATTCGGTCAAGGATCAGGATATCACCGTAGAATCTTTGGCCAAGATAATGTGCTACCCAGTGTTTCCTGTAACCCTTTTTGGTTTGTCGATAGAGTGAGTACATAGGTCGAGTTGAAATGCTTGCGCTCCCTTGAGCGAGAGTGTTAGGGCTTTCAGTTGGAAGGCCGTGGAGACGATCACCCAGTCGTCGAAACGGATCGCCATTGGGTTTTTTTTGCGTTTGCGTTTGAGTTTTCGTTGGTAAAGTCCTAATTCCTCTCCGGAGAGTGCCCTCTGTAGATAAGCTACCTTATTCCGATCGTAGATGGAGTGAAGATCCGCTCAGCCATCTCAGTTTCACGTTGAGTTCAAGTAATTTCAGTTTTGTTCAGTTAAAATAATCAGAATCAATTCTAGGAAAATTTAAATTTAAATCTTTAAATATTTCGCGCACAATTACCCCGGGAATCGATAGTTCGCGTCTCCGGCACTCGAGTCAGCACCGTACGGGGCTAGTCTCCCCCAGACTCCCCACCACTATGCAACAGGCCCGAGCGGACACACGCGATAGTCGCCATTACAGTATCCACCCGGACGACTAAGAGTGAGGTACGAGTCGATTTAGCTCCCTGAACAAGTTCTCTTTCGAGGTAATTATCGAGGCCCCGTGATCCAAATTCAGTCAAAATCAACGCTCCAGACCATGGTAAGTACTCGTGTACTTATTTAGAGGTGATTAACAGTGAATTAGTGCGTTTTTCGGTAAAGCAGTTGGACCACGCGGAATGGCGTCGCTACCTCTCGGAATGACGCCAACACCGATACTCATGGTTTGAAGGCTAGAAAACCCTTCAAACAAACCCAAATGCTCCCTGGAAGCTACATGAAATTATTTGAATGATAATTACGCTACCTGAATAAATCCAAATAGTAATAATGCTACCTACTGGAACTTTTGGGCTAAATTTCATGCTTTATGCGTCTCGCTACAGCAATTGATGCCACTTGCTACCTACTTCACTGCTACCTTTTTTTTGCTTGTTACCTTTTCTCGCTCTCTTTACGTAATTATCCTATGCTACCTATTTCTTTATATTTCTCCGACTCACAAGAGTTCTGGAGGAAAAATGATGCTACCTGAATTGTTCTGAAGCTACCTTTTTCGCGTTTTAATGCTCTCTAGCGATCATTGAGTTTTGGATTCCGGTTGGGCATGGGGACGCTATCTTTTTAGTTATCTTTACTTTTATGGTGGGAATCCCGAACAATAAAATTATCTAAGCTCTCTTCCATGGAGGAATCAGCTACCTATTATTTTGGAAATTATTGGAGACTGTAAGCTACCTATTTTCATGGAGAAAACCTCCATTTCCGGGTTAGAAATGCTCCCTTCCGGTAAATCAGCCACGTGGCTGATTCAAGCTCCCTAGCTCATTTTTGCTACCTTTTCGGTGAATGAGATTCCCGATTTTAATGGGTTACAAATGGCGTAGAGTTAGGGAAACCATTACAAAGGCGCTCCAGAATTCGGAATTCGATTAATTACAGTCGCAAATAAGAAAAATTAGTACCTTTTCGTGAGCTCTCTTTTTTATTTCCCGTAGCTACCTCATCCGTTCTCTCTCGCACGTACGCTACCTTCCTATAGTCTCTCTCTCTCGGATTCGTGTTCCCCTCGTGGACAATACGTTTGCTTCTCTCTATCAGCTTTGGATTGAGATCGCTTTCTCTTTCACACTTAAAATTATTATTCGCATCTTTCGAGTCTTTTGGGAGTTTAATGGATCATCTCGGAGTATTTAAAAGTATTTTGAGTCAAATTGATGTAATTTTGTGTTTGTACGAATTTACGATTTTGTATTAATATCGGCAATAGCGAAACACGTCAGTACAATTATGTTTATTATTCAATATCGACCTTACCTATCCCGTTTAGAATTTAAGACATTGGTTTATTGGTTTCTCAATCGATGATTGGCTTTGTTAATTGATGTTCTCGTCCACGAATCCACCCCTCTCTCCACGACCCGCACACTGAGCAGCCGAGTAAATCCCCTACCCTCGCAATCCACATTTCTGCGTATGGTTTGTGATATGTTTCTTATCGTTATTGGGTTTTTGGGGACAATCAGTATTTAGTTTTAAGAAAATACGGTTCCGTTTGCGGTTTGTCGATTCCGCGTTGCTAAAAATTGGCTGGCGCCCTAAATACACAAAGTAAGGATTGGATGAGCTGCTGATTGTTCCCGAAGTCCAGTTTTAGCGTTATGGTTTTTGACGTTTCAGACTTGTCGGATTACGAGAACGAAGGTAATAAGTTGGTCGTGTTTGGATAATCGAGACTTCTGGGGTAGGGTTTATTGAGTATTTGTTGAGGCCAAAGAAAAATCGTTACAGTTTATAAGCAGCTTCGTGGAATGTAGCACATATTTCATCACCAACGATTTTAAGTGTCTCAAAAGATGTTGCTCCTTTCTTATGCTGTAATGGCACTTTCAGGAAGAAACGTTCTACGTCTTTTGGTGATACAGAATATATTCTCGAAATTGTCTTATGACTTCCTCGTATTCGTTTACACCAACAACGATTTTTCTGATTCCAAGTAAAATGTTTTGGAATTTGTGGGTATGTATGCTGTCGTGCACTTTCATCTTGTGTATTCAAATCAAAATAAGTAGTCAATTTAGTAATATCTTGATTGGAATTCACTGCAGATTCTTCATTGCCTTCTTGGAATCGGATATATTGATGTCCTGGAAGATGAATAGGAAGCCTAGTTATACTATGGCTCATGAAACGTATTGGTAATTCCAAAAGTCTCCAAGCTGCTCCCATTGAACTCACATAACGAGAATCCACGTATTCATCAATTTCATTCCTAATCCCTCCAGCAGATTCAATTTTCACATTTATCCGGTCATGTAGTTTATTGATGTATTTGTACAAATATTTGATTGCCATGACTGATCCACAATACTCTACATTAATGTGACATCCATATTTTTCAAGTAAATACGGATTGTACGCCACCACCATGGAGTTGTTCACAGGAACGAATTTATTGTTCATTTTTCTGGTATATGCATAACATTTGCTTCGATTATCAGAACGCTTATATATGGGAAAACCATCAGCTTCAATTTTTGTTTCCGGAGTGAATTGTTTTGGAAACTTCTTCGAACACTTCTTCTTTTCGATGTTCTAACATGGTGTCTTCTCGCTATGAGGGCCATGGTCCATGTGCTTCATTACCAATTCATGTAATCATGGATATGTTTCTTTGTCAGGAATTTCGGCACAGATGAATTTGTCGATAATTTCGAGCGTTGACATCTTTTTTTTTTACATAATACGAATATACAATGAGCGTGCGGCAATCCTCGTTTTTGGAATTCGATGGTGCATGTATAACCTAAAACGTTTCCAAATACCACGCCTCGCTTTATTTCATCGATAAATTGGCATAATTTCATATAGAAAACTCTACAAACAATATGTGGAATATCTGATGGTGAATAACCACGAGGCATCAACCTCAAAAAATCAACTATTTTATTCCATTGCGGATTTGCTGTTAAAGTGATGAACAAATCCGGTCGATCCACTTCTCTTGACATGGCCATAGCATTTTGATAGTGCTAATGTTTTGCTCTTGGTCCACCGTCGAAAGATGATGGAAGAATTATTGCTTGGCCTAAGCGAACGCAGTTTGATGTATTCATGGAATTTCGTTCTATATGGTCCATCAATCCTTGAAGAGTTTCGCTGCGAAATTGATTTGGATTTAAACGGAAATAATTCAATCGATTACATTCGTTGACAATATAGCCCTATAAAATATATTGTTGAGTTAGTCTTCCTTCCATAGTGAATGGATTGAACTCATTATTTGTCAACAATCTCAATTGCCATCCTAAATATTGCACAACTGTGACTCGTCGATCATCAGTATTCACATTATTGTTCATACCAATCGAATATACATCTTGGCCATTCGGAAATAATAGAGGGAACATCATTGGTTCAGCCTAGTTCGAGAGTTTGTGCATTCTTTAACACTGCATAGTATTTCTTGGATAAACTTTAAATTTAACATCTTGAGGAACATTCCCCTCTTTGTCAGCAATTAGAACTGCTCCTACCTCTGATCGGGCACCTAAGCCAGATGGCAAAGCATATTTCTTTTCTTCCATGGTATTAGCAGATGATTTTCGAAAATAAAATATCGATTTCGAACGTTGATTTTTCCGATATACTTCGAATAAATTCCTATATAACTTGACGTATTTATTTTCACTCATAATTTTTTGGATCGTTTTCATAACATTTGAACTGGAAGCTTCAAATTTTCTCAATTTTAAAGCTTCGTTGAATTCACATGAATAAATTTGTGCATTTCGAGGTTTCTCCCCTTTATTTGGAAGAAGGCTGGTAGTGACTACCTCATTTACTTCACCACCAACTTTTATGGATCCCACTCCTTGATGGTTCATTTCTTTCCTCGGACAAAATGAGGCCATCGAAAATGAGTTATTATAAAATCGAATAAATTTCCGGAACTGAATACTCCTATTACTCTTCACCGTGAATAGTCTTCGTAACTTTTTAGGAAAAGTTGGAGAATTTAATTTAATTTTGCCACCATGACAACAATTATGCTTGGCTCTTCCACGCTCCAATTTGAATGACAACGGGCCGCATGACGAGCATTCACAATCCAAAAGCCCAACATTAAATGTCTCTTTTCATGTCTCAACATTAAATGTCTTTTCTGACCATCCTTCCCCAAAATATTTTTTTTTTTCTTCAAAATGTTGTGTCGTTTTCTTTTTTTATGCAAAAGTTCTTTTTTCCTTGCTCTTTGTTATTTTGCCTTTTTTAATTTTTCCCGCGTATATAGTACTGTTGATTTTTTCTGGAGAGTTCTGCTTTATGCTTTTGTTTATACCTTCTATTTCGCTCTGCTTTAGAGTTTTTCTTTTTTCTTTTTCTGAGTATTTCTTCACAAGTTGAAGACAATGGATGTCTCCTCTTGCGAATTCCTTCATAGACTCCACTATTATCTCTATCCAACTTTCCAGGATGTGAGACTGACGGCCTTCCTCTGTTTTACTCATCCATGAATTACAAATACCCTAAAAGATATTCCTATATACATTCATTCAGTTCACAAACTATTATCAGATAAAACATGATTGAATGTCTGAATGTAGGAAAAATCCAATTCCTGGTAGATACGGATTGGACAATTCATGCATATTGTTTGTTCTCTCTTCGCTACTAAACTTTTCTATGGTTGTCGATTTTCTTCTTTTTTAAAAAAACTCCTTGACTTACGAATGAGGATTCTACAATTGATCCTTTTCACTTCCGATTTCTATAATGCAGCTTTTTATGTTCCTTCCACTATCATTTTCGACACATATAAGATCATCATAGAAGCTTATCTGAGAAGCTTATCTGAGAGAAGCTTGTCTGAGAGCGATTATATATCACTCACGTGAAAGGATGTGTATAACAAACAGTCCCTCTACCATTATATTCGTCTTCATGACTGGCTGGATTCGGATTATTATTAATAGGTCTTGTACAATGTTCTTTATTCGCATGTATTATAAACAGGCCATATTTAACTTTAAATTAAAAAAAAAAAGAATAAAAATCGAATTGTTCGCCTGATATTTAATCCCTCCCCTTTCTTTTCGTTATTCATTTCTCAAAAATATTAAAAACATTTGCCTGAAAAAAGCACATTCGAGGGAAAATTTTTCATTAAAAAAAGAAGAAATAAAGTCTTTTATGAAACTTTAAAAGAACACAAAAAAAGGAATAAAATTCGATTGTCTATTGGGAAAGATACAGATACCAATGATAAATATTAAAAAAGAAAAAAAGAAAAAAAAAGAACTATTGGCAAACGTTTTCCATCTTTGCAACAAAAAATATAATTTTACCGCTATATATAAGATTTATTTCCCTACTCTTTGTCCTTGTTTACTCGTGTTTATTCCCCACGAAAAAAAAAATTATAAATTGAGAAAAACATTCAATATCGTTATGACAAGAAGACATTTCTAGGGAGAGATAACTAAATTTACAAAATTCCGTACCAAATGAAATAACAATTCTTTTCTTACAGAAAAATTCAGACACTCCACTCAACATTCAATCCCTCCTCTTTTTTCTGAGCATCAATTTCTTGAAAATATGATACCCATTTTCCACAAAAAAAGGAAATTCGAGATAAACTCTTAAGAAAATTTAGAAAAAGGAAAAATATACCTGTGTCTTGGCAAGACTCTGCAATAAATCTCCTCAACAGAACGAAAATTGCTACCACTCTGGACAATGACTGAAATCAACCACTGAATTGATGACTGGACATTGACTTGATGTACCTGAAAAATTGTAAATCGTAAAAATCGTAAACTGAAAATGAATAAATATAACCATAAGGAATATATATAGAAAAAACAAATCTGCACCGGCTCCACACTGAATGTATTCTTCTTTAATTCCCATATAACCAAAAAAAAAACGAACACAAAAAGAGTATTAATGAATAAATGTTGTGCATCTTCACCGAAAAATATGATTTTATCCCCATAAGACTTTTTTCATTACTCGGTATCTTCGTTTACTCGTGTTTATTCCCCACAAAAAGAAAATTGAGAAAAACATTCAATATCTGTATGACAAGAAGACATTTCTATGAAGGGATAAAGAAATTCACAAAATTCCGTATACCAAATATAATAACAATTCGTTTTTTACAGAGAAATTTGAATTTTCCATTCAATATTCAATCCCTTCCCTTTCTTCTCAGTATTAATTTTTCAAAAATATGATACCCATTTGCCACAAAAAAGGAAATTTGAAATAAACTCTTAGAAACATTTGGAAGAAGAAAAAATATACCTGTGTTTTGACAAGACTCTGCAATAATACTCCTTGACAGAACGAAGATTTCCACCACACTGGACTACGACTGAAATCAACCACTGAATCGATGACTAGACAACGACTTGATCCACCTGGAATGTCGTAAATACATATTGAAAGAAAATGAATAAATATTACATCCATGAAGAATATATGGAAAATTCTACATCGGCCCAATACTGCATCTATTCTCTCCTATAAACCCCATAACGTCATCATCAAACAGCAAAAATTTTATTAGTATCTCAACTGTCAGACTGTTAGTAATTGAAACATGTCAGCAATTAGATATTTTTTTATAAAATAATTATATTACTTACTCTTAAACTCGGCTGACAACATCACATTGCGTTAGCACTCACTAATTTATTATTGGAAAAAGAAAATCTACACTAAAATTTTCTTCTTGGCTTTGCAGTTTGCAATGCAATAACCACAATGTGACAGGCAATTTTTATGTTTAGTATGAAGTTGGTTGTATACAGTAATAAGAATGGTGTTTAGATTTCTCAAAGTTTATACAACTTTTGTTTTGCTCTCATCAAGCCATAATAAAATCCATACATAAGAAAGTGGGGGAGGGAAAAGGGCGACTAAGAAGACCTGCCTTATGAGGACCGTATGGTCCTCATGATCAGTATGACCCTTACAACCGTTAGTATTTCTATGACCCTTAGTGGGGGGGGGCAGAGGGTAGCGGGGCGGTGAGAGGGGTAGAGGGTAGTGAAGGTAGAGGGGAAAGGGAGTAGAAAAACAATATCTCCTGTCACACTTTATAGGGGGGGGGGGGGGGCCCTTATATGGGGGTGCCCTTCTACGGGGGTTCCCCTTATATGGGGGGTCCCCTTATATGGGGGTCTCCTTATATGGGGGTCCCCTTATATGGGGGTCTCCTTATATGGGGCCCCCTTATATGGGGGTCTCCTTATATGGGGGTGCCCATATATGGGGGTCCCCTTATATGGGGGTCCTTATATGGGGGTCCCCTTATATGGGGGTCCCCTTATATGGGGGTGCCCATATATGGGGAGGGCCCTTATATGGGGAGGGCCCTCATATGGAAAGGGCCCTTATATGGGGGGATGCCCTCATGTGGGGGGGTGCCCTCATATGGGGGAGTGCCGTTATATAGGGGGGTGCCCCTATATGGGGAGGGGTGCCCTTATATGGGTGCCCTTATATAGGTGGGTGCCCTTATATAGGGGGTGCCCTTATATGGGAAGGTCAGAAACTGCGCCAAGGGGGGGTGAGAAACTGGGTCATAGGGGGGTATGAGGGGCGTCTCCTGAATTTTTAAATGTCCTTATTTGTTTATTATATAGAGACATATCTCATTTATACACAATCGAATGCATTCAAAACATCACATTTGAAGGAACCATCAAAAAGCTAATTTTCTGGGAAATTCATAAAAAATTCGAAATTTTCAAAAATCATCATAAAAAGCAAAGTCACCGAGACAGTTATTGTAACCACCTTTTAACTTCGTCAGAGTTGCATTGAAACAAACATATTAAGCTATGATTGAATTGATTTAAAGCGCAATATCCAAAGATATCTGCGGAATTCAAATTTTTAAAAACCACGTAATTTTTGCAAACTTTCACAAAAATCAAAATAACGATTATTGCTATCACTTTGATCTTCGGACTCGGTCAAAAGGATATCCCAACGAATTTTTTGAGCCATCATTCAATGGATTTAAAACTTTTTTTTTAGTTATCGTGTTACAACTGAATTTTGAAAAAAGTCGAAAATAAAAAAAAGAATCATTGAATTAAATTTTAATTGATGGCGACGAATAAGGCTTGGCAATACCTTTATTTGATTAAAAAAAAATGATCCAATTCCATCCATTCATTAACGAAGAATTGACGAAAAAGTTTGTCACATACATACATACATACACACGTACCGACGGATACGGTCTAAAAAATGAATTTTCGGACTTTTTGGATCATAATGGGTCGATATGACACAAAAAATCGAAAACTTAAATTTGAACGATTACAATGCTTCCATTTGGAAGCAAAAATTGGGAAAAAAATACTCATCCCCTTTCCGAAGGGATGATTTGGGCTCGGACCCGTCCCGCAACCTTCCACCCTTTTTTCGTTAAAATTTCGACCCCCCCCCTGCATGCCTCGTTACTCTACGTAAATAACAGCAACAATAAATTGAAAAATAATAATTAAATAAATAAAATATATTATGCTCTAAATAATTGATGACTCATCAATTATTAACATAATTGTAAAAACTAAGAATAATCAGCAATCATTATGGATGATACGAATTTTTTTCACGAGTACATTCCGTGCCATAAGTAGTGTTCCATCGTCTGCCAGTTTCAGGGTCATATCGTATCAAAAAGACAAAAAAACAGGAAAACAAAAAATTTTAATAATTGTAAAAAAAAATATTCGCTGCTGAATTTATTAGTTCAATGCAGGAAAGGAAAAGTAAGACCAAAAAAAAAGCTCGGATCTAAAAATGGAAGAGGAGCTTTCCACTTCAAAAAGCACCCTTTTTAATACCCTCGAAGGGTGATCGTATCGTTCCGAAGCGTTGTCGCGTGGGTTAGTAATACGGGCAACGGACACTGCTCGTTTGGACACCGTCGGGACCGCTGTGCGAAGACATAGTTATCGTTTTTCTGGAAGAATTTCGTGGGGTTTTGGACCTTCTTGAGACCCAGATTTAATGCCATCGGCTTGGCTGAATTTTGGAGAGATTGCCTGTTGCTGAAAGTCCTCATATCGATGAGCGGTGGATTATTGAAAACGTGATTTTTTTTGTTGAGGATAATCGGGTGAGGAGGAAATATAGGAGGTGAAGCAGAGGGGTTTCTATTGTTTTTCTGCAGAAAACCAATCGCTCAACAAAAAAAAATTTCCCATTCGGATTCAAAATTGAGGCAATATTAGGGAGTATCTCCGGTTAAAATTTATTTTTGGAGCTAGTCAAATTTATTTGTATCGGTTCCAAGCATTCAATGGTTTTCAGATTGTTTTTTTCAATAAATGAAAAAATATTAATCCCTGTGAAAAAGTGGCAACATCGTCGGTAGTTTTTTTTTCACCAGGAGCTGGTACCACTGGCTCGAGGGAGCTCCAATCACAACGCTTCATCCTTCTCTCAAGAGCCGTTTAAATTGGCCGCGCTACCCCTACCCGATCGGTATTTGGGACGCTGCTGCTCGTTTGGGCTGCGTGCGCAGAAATTTGAGTTTTTAGTACTTTTTTCGCTATTATTAACAAACAATGCTCTGTTACGTCCTTCCTTCTCGACTGATGACTGAGATGACCTACAACAAAATAAGAAAAAGTTAAATTTCAACAATAAATATAAAATTAAGGATAGATTATAATCACTTACTAACTGTAATGGGTAATGGGTTCTTGACGGTCGTCGGTAACCAGTTACCAGAAGCCGCCAATCACCGATTACCTACCGATGTAATACTTTTAAGTAAACAATGAACGAGGCAGCAGCATTTTTAAAGCCATTGGCACGCGCCATTCTTTTAAACACCTCAGCATTCCCACGGTTGGAAGAAACATGTGAGTGCTGAGTAGCCCAAAAATCACCGGATGAAAAATTCTGCTAACTCGATTCACCGGAAATAAAATGGATATATATATATATTTTTTTTTTTCTTTCTTCAGGAAAAGGAAAAATTATATATTTTGGAAGTTCAATAATTCAGGTGGTGAAATACCTGAATAATATCGTCAGTATTAATTTTTTTTTTGGTAAATAAAAAAGTAAGTGAAAAATTATTTTAAAAAAGAACTCAATTCATAAAATAATAAAGTCTTCAACGAAAGAAAAAGGATCATGAGAAGATGGGTAACAGAAAGAAAAATTCNAAGAATGAAGAAAGATGGAAGAAAATTCCGGAATTTTTGGGGAAGACTGATTTTCGAATCATATGAAAATAAGAGAATAATCATTGAAGATTTTATTTTACAAAGCTATAAGAAAATTGAATTGTTTGTTGCAGAATGAAAATTTCACTATAGAAAGAAAATCTCATTATCCATCAAAAGGAATGGTTTGAGAAACAAAGGATCATGTTGATTAAAAATGAAAATATTGAAGACTTTGTTATTGAAAATGAATAATTGACAAACGATAACAATGTTATGAACGACAAGTATTGAAGGGAATTTTTTTTTTTAAATCGGAAATCCTATAAATAATCGGAAAATTTAAAAGCTACGGAAAAGAGGTAAATTGTCATTTGAAAATATTCGCTGAATTTGAATATTATTTGAGACATGGGACAAAACCGAAGCATCATTCATTTGAAATATTTGGATAAACGAAAATTTAATCATTCAGGAGGACTCCA
>NW_021680860.1:21167-28709 GCF_001412515.2 Diachasma alloeum | reverse complement strand
TATTAATTTTTTTTTTGGTAAATAAAAAAGTAAGTGAAAAATTATTTTAAAAAAGAACTCAATTCATAAAATAATAAAGTCTTCAACGAAAGAAAAAGGATCATGAGAAGATGGGTAACAGAAAGAAAAATTCATTAACATTTGAAAAACATGGCAAGAGGAAAAATAAAATGGATAATCAGATACACATTCAAAGGGAGAATGAGACTGAATGAGCATAAATAATTATGAAAATGAATGAAATGATGAAAATAAAGGGACAATTGATTATTGATTTAAAAAAAATGGTGTAAAAAGAAAAGATAAGAATTTACATTGAAAAGAAGATAAATGCTATTGGAAGAAAAGTCTTCAATGGAAAAAAAAAATCATAAAAAGGAAAAATAAAATCCTCGGTTGAAAGGTCTCATAAAATTGAGAATATATATATACATAAAGGAAAAAATAATGAACTTCAGAGCCAGAGTGAGGACTGAAGCACCAATAATGGGTCAGATCCGAAGCTGAGTCTCTAAAGGAATATTGAATGAAAGTTAAAAATGAATAAATGATAAAAATGAAATTTTTTTGAGATATTCTATAAATTGAAGAGATCAAGATCGAATAATTTGTTACCAAGAAAATGAAGGCAAAATTTGGTTTTATGTGGATATTTCGGTACCTTACAGGAAAAGCAACTCGTTAAAATGTGACNTCGCTGAATTTGAATATTATTTGAGACATGGGACAAAACCGAAGCATCATTCATTTGAAATATTTGGATAAACGAAAATTTAATCATTCAGGAGGACTCCAGAGACGACAAATGGGAACAGAAACGCACACAAAATTACTAAATAAAATTTTATTTGCAGGGAATCTCTTATCTTCTGTTTGAAAAAAAAAGGCAACAATGTGCCAATTGAATTTTTTTTTGTTTTCTTCAATAAATTTTAAACGGGAAATGAAATCAAGCGAGAGAAACTTTCATATTCATAAGCATACGCTTCTCCTATATTTATGAAATATCTATCAAGGAAAAATCGGTATTTTCTTGATAGAGGACTTCATTATATGATCAGAGCTGAAATAATATTATTAATAATCATAAATAGACATAGAAGAATGCGGCCCAATTTGAAAAAGTTTGGCATCATAATTTTCGTTGGGAAAAGATGAAAGAAAAAAAAATGTTGGATTCATTATGAATACATTTAAAAAAATTGTTATGTAATTTGGAAATGATGCAGCAACATTATTATCATCATCATTATGATTATTGTTATATTTGAATGTTATTTTGGATGATTGCTGAAACGATCCAAGTTACAAAATGATTTTGAAACATTTGAATGGGTTATGAAAAATTATATAAATTTTGAAAATGAATGATTTATAGAAATCAAGAATTAAATTTTAAATTAAATCAATGGTCTACTGGAAAACAAGTCAATCAGGACCAGGTGAAGTCACCATCTAGAAACTCGAATCATTCCTCTGTGCTGTTTCGTCTAGGTGTCTCTATCGCGGAAAAAAAAGTCAATTGAAAAATTTCCGCAATAATAAATTAATTCAACTACAATTAGTAGTTAAAGTACTGTGCACAAGCCAAGCACTTCGGAAATTTGACAAAAATTGATCAGATAATGATTAACAATGTCCTTCTTGAAACAAATCGATGAGTTCCATATATAGAACAACATTCTTCATGAACATTAAATTTGAAGAATTACCACAGCATACGCAATCATGCTGTAAGGGTGTATTAAACACTACAATGAAAAAAAAACTGAGAAAAATTATCAAAATGAGAAAATAATTTGAAGAAATATTTGAAAGAAAAAAAATTTATAAACACAACGTCACTGAATTTAATCATTGAAATAAGTTTTGTATAGACCATCGAAAATTTTAAATTACTTCCGAGCATTTTTGATTCAATCAATAAAATTTGTGGAACAAGTCAATTGGTTCCATTGAAAACTATTCTTCATGTAAAATTAAAATGGAAGAATATCCCCAGTGTACGCAGTCGCATCGTGGGCTTACTCTCTATGCAACTGAAGAGAGAGAGACAGAAGATCGTCTAATCAAAGTATCATTTTATTTCCAAAAGCAATTGGCAAAACTGGATTGATACAAGAGACATAAGAGATGAGAGTACAGAGGATCATCAGAAATATTACGCAGAGACATCATCGTAGCAGGACTCGATACAAAAAAAAAGTGAAGCGATGTAATTTCTTTATGGCCTTTCTGAAAAAAGTGAAGTAATTTAAGTGCAAACTTGATATGGAAAAAAGAATGAGAATGAATGGACGAATGATTTCTTATAAAAATTTTGATGTATTAATAATAATTTCGATTTATCGAATGGGAAATTGAATTGTGATATTATTGCAGTTCTGATCATATTGTTATTTCTTCTTCGAGACGCTAATAACTTGGGAGATCATTGCAACTATTGAAAATCAGAAAAACAGGATATTGATAATGAAGATTGCAAAATATGAAAACAAGAATGATACAATGGATTGAACGATTTTTTTCCGATTTCATCGATAACAATCGTCTAATCAGGGGGGTGTTACGTCTGGAGACGTATCGCATTTTTACTGAAATGAAAGAAAAATTGATAATGATTGAAAAATAATGGAATTAGAAAATGATGAATAATAGGTGGTTTCAAAAAGCATTTCGCATTGGAAGTAATTGAAAGCAAGTCTCATTTTTAATCGATATTACTCGTGAAGATATAAGAAGGAATTTAATGAAGAAAAAAAAGGTATAAAAAAAGAATAAGTTCATGCAACGATCATGTGATCGTTGGGTGGCAACACTTTTAATTGTCTCCAAGAGCGTTATCGCCAGGAGGTTTAGGTATCCGTGCCGAGGTGTACCTTGGTGCATCGAAATCATGTCATGCCCCCTCCTTTGACAAACACATCAAAATTCATACACATACATTAATTAGTACATCCTCGCAATCCGAGGTAATAAAAGAGCGTCGATGCACCCCCAAAGTTAGTTCCCGCCGTTCTTCGTTCCAGGTCATTTCTCGCATCGTCTAAACCATTCAAAAGTTGAAGAATTTGGTCCTTCTTCTTACTTCTCTCTTGAAGAGAAACTAATTAAGGTGTGAACATCCGTTCCGAAAAATTGTAAATTTTTTTTACGTGAAATTATTGTGAAATCTAACCAACCGAATATTGGATTACTTCAAGAAACTACAAAAAAATGGATGAGTAAAACAAAATAAATGATAAATTTGATTTAAATCGGGAAATGACATGGTGAAAAGTTGAACGGTTTCAAAAATTCACGAAAAAAAATCAATAATTATTGAATATTTGAGAATTTTAGTTCGGGGAACTCAATATAAAAAAAAGTTTCAATTCTTGATGTAAATTTTCGCGTTGATTCGAGAAAAATNGGATTACTTCAAGAAACTACAAAAAAATGGATGAGTAAAACAAAATAAATGATAAATTTGATTTAAATCGGGAAATGACATGGTGAAAAGTTGAACGGTTTCAAAAATTCACGAAAAAAAATCAATAATTATTGAATATTTGAGAATTTTAGTTCGGGGAACTCAATATAAAAAAAAGTTTCAATTCTTGATGTAAATTTTCGCGTTGATTCGAGAAAAATTTTTTATATTGTATGACAATTTATATTCAAAATTGGTGAAAATTAATCCATTTGTAAATTGTTTAATTCAAAGAATTTAATTTAAATAAATATTGACTTCATTTATTGTGAATTTTTATCCTCTATTATTCTAACAATTCACTCGACTCCAATCCCGAGCTATTACCGAAAGGTAGGCTCAAAATAGGAGAAAATAACTGTCATAATTTTCCAGAATTTATTGGATTATTAGAATTATAATGAATATTTTTCCTGGGAAATCATGACGTAACACTTTTCAGTGTATGGCGCGTATGGAAAGCACAGAATATACCCTAAATGATGTATCTCTTTTATTGAAAAATAATTTACCTGTTGGAAAATTGCTCCAGATTGAGCCTGTATAATGCAAGATGAATGTATGCGCTCCTGAAATGGTCCTCACAAAGACGAAATGTTTTTTCATTAATTACTAAATCCGAATACGCCGTAAGAATTGCTGCTATCCACTGTTCTCGTATATTTTTATCACGTGGTATAGCGAAGAATGACTTATTTGGTCGTTGGGGACAATTTAAAATGGAGCAGCGCCTCGGCATTATTCATAGAAATCCTCTATCACTTCCTTCTCACTAGTTTCAACCCTCCCTTATATAGGGGTATCCTATTTCCAGATGGGTCTATTTTAGAACTCTCGTGTTCAGATGTGTCTTCCCAGAATAAAAGAATGTTCTAGAATATCTATAAACATGTAGAATTTAATGGATTAATTCATACGAAATGTTTTGTACTGAGTAAATTGTGCTATCAATTGCAATTATTCTTACCTCAATCAATTTCATTCCCATCAATTTCTGGAGATGTGAACTTATTGAGATTTAATCCTCAACTGATCACCAGTTGCTTCTGCCCACCCTTATATAGGGGTATTTCATTTCTAGAAAGTTCTATTCTAAAACGTTCGTATTCGGATGTATCTTCCCAGGATAAACGAATGTTCTAGAATATCTGTAAACATGTAGAAAAGAATGGATTAATTCACACTCGGTCATTTACAATAGACGAATTGTATTATTAATTGCAATTATTCTTACCTTAATCAACTCTGTGCCCCTCAACTTCTGGAGATGTGAACTCATTGAGATTCAATCCTCAACTGATCTCCAGTCGCTCTAGTCCTCCCTTATATAGGGGTATTCTATTTCTAGAAAGTTCTATTCTAGAATTTTCATATTCAGGTGTGTTTCCTCAGAATGAAAAAATGTTCTAGAATATCTGCTAATATGTAGAAATCAATGAATTAATTCACACTCGGTCATTTGCAATAGATGAATTGTATTATTAATTGTAATTATTCTTACCTTAATCAACTCTGTTCCCCTCAACTTCTGCAGATGTGAAACCATTGAGATTCAATCTTCAACTGATCTCCCGTCACTCCAGTCCTCCTTTATATAGGGGTATTTTATTTCCAGAAACGTCTATTCTGGAACTTTCGTATTCAGGTGGGTCTTCTCAGGATGAAAGAATGTTCTAGAATATCTGTAAACATGCAGAAGTCAATAGAATAATTCATACTCGGTCATTTGCAATAGAATAGAATAGAAAAAGTGCGGCTGGTCACTTAAAGCGCCCAGAGTCACCTAAATCATACGATCTTTTGTAACTTCCGCCTTAGTTTCGGTCAGTCACACAGCCCCAGCCCTGTGTTTCTCACTAGGCTAATAAGGCTGGTGACAGCCGCTTGTTGTAAGTCCTCTGGTTTCAGGAAAGCCTGGCCCCAGATTTTATAGCGACGGAGTGCTAATAGGGGGCATTCACATAAAATGTGGATGACGCCCTCCTTATCGCCTCCGCACAGTCTGCAGTCTTCTTGTTCTGCAAGTTTCATCTTGAACAGATGAGCTCTGAGAGCTGTATGACCCGTAAGGAGCCCTACTGCTACCCTCAGATCCCCTCTGTGCAACTCCAGAAGCTTTCTGGTCCTAACTCTTAGTTGCCCTCTCATAAGCAGTTTCGCTTGTCTGCAGGTCGCAACTTTCTCCCAACGCCTGACATGATCCCGCTGGAAATGATCTTTAATAAGAGTTTTTCCCACTGCGAAGGGCATGCCAAGCAGGCCGTGTGAGGGCACACTTTCTGTACCCTCCTTGGCCAGCTTATCTGCCTCTTCATTACCCAGAATCCCATGGTGACCTGGCACCCAGGTTACGGTGACCCGGTTGTTTTTACCCAGTGTGTCCAATGCCTGCATGCATTCCCACACCACCTGTGACTCTGTAGTGGGTTTTTCCAGGGCGTGTATCGCCGCCTGGCTGTCACTGCAGTTGAATATGTTCATCTTTTTTGTGTCTCTCGCGTTCAGATACTCTGCACACTTAAGTATGCCCAGCATCTCTGCTTGAAAGACGGTTGAATGATGGCCCAGCGGAAAACTCTCTCCGAAGCCATCTTTCAGACGGTAGATGCCTGCCCCAAAACTTTCATTGAAGCCAGAGCCGTCCGTAAACCAGTAGTCCCCTCTTTGTCCTGGTTTACATTTCGAGTCTAGCCACTCCTGTCTGGGTGGTATACTCGTTCTGAAAGTTTTCCTGATCTGATACTTCCTAGGAATCCTATCCGTCTTACCTATGAAGGGTCGATCATTGATTAGGCTAAGCCTTGTATGGCCTTGGCCCGTCATCTTCCATTCTAGTTGGCACCTTAGTCTATATGCAGTTGTGGTAGCACAACTCACAACCCTAAGGTCGAGGGGTGGGATACTGAGTGCTATTTCTAGCGCCTCAGTAGGTGTCGATTTCATGGCTCCTGTTGCAGCCCTCAGGAAGGTTCCCTGTAGGCTTTTCAACAGGTTCCTTGTTTCCGTCTTACTCACCCTCGGCCACCAGACGACCGCAGCGTATAACAGTCTCGGAAGTAGAACTATTTGGTAGAGCCAGAGCATCATTTTAGGATTGAGTCCCCATGTCCTGCCCACAGCTCTCCTGCATGCCCACATAGAGGCAAACACTTTATTTCTCTGAGTACAGATATGTTCTTTCCAGCTGAGTTTATTATCCAGGAGGACACCCAGATATTTCACTCTGCTGGTGTAGTTAATCTCCGAGCCATTTAGCTTCAGAGGTTGGATCTTTTCCAGTTTATAATTTCTGGTGAAAACCAGGATTGTTGTTTTGGCTAGATTTACCGATAGGCCAGTTACCCTGCATCAGTCCTCAATGATATTGAAGGCTGTTGCCATCAGGTCCCTTAGCACCCTCAGAAATCCACCTTTCACAACAACTGCCACAATACACAATACAGGGTGTTTCGCAACTGACCTTTTTCCTTCGAGGGTATTGAAGAGGGTGTTTTTTGAAGTGGAAAGTTCTTCTTCCATTTTTGAATCCTACCATTTTTGTTTTGGTCTGACTTTTTTTTTGGATGGAACCACTAATTTCAGGAGCGAATATTTTTTTTACAATTGTTAAATTTTTGGGTTTTTTTTTGATATGACATGACCCTGAAACTGATAGACGATGGAACACTACTTATAGCACGGAATGTACTCGCGAAAAAAATTAGTATGATCCACAATTACTTCTGATTGTTCTTAGTTTTTACAATTATGTTAATAAATGACGAGTAATTAATTATTTAGTGCTAAATTTATTTTATTAATTTAATAATTTGAAATTTATTTATTTTATTTTATTTATTATTATTATTTTTATAATTGAATCTTTCCCCTCTACTGGGTTTCCACTTTGTCGTAGTGAGGGGGCTCGGTCGCGGGCGGTGGAGGTCTTAAGGACTACCGCTGCCCGCGGTCGCTAAGAGGAGTCCACCCAATCCATGTGTGTGAGCGGCGTAAGCCATGGCCTCGGCCATACCGTGCCTAAGGATGCGTGGCACAGGGGGAGCTGTGTCGCTAACGGTGCCTCTCAGAAA
>NW_021680860.1:18611-19596 GCF_001412515.2 Diachasma alloeum | reverse complement strand
AGGGCTTTCACAAGCAATGTGGAGAGTCAATCGGAGACCTCTAGGCTGGCAAAAATCCTTGGAACAAACAAGACTCCATATCTAGGGAGCCTACAGGTACCAGATGGCAGCCACATGGAAATCATGGGAGAGACTCTGAAACTCCTAATGAACACCCACTTTCCAGGCTTCATACAGGCCCAGGAGAGGGATAAAGAAACAATGGAAAATCAGAGGGATGTCTACGAAACCCATGATTGGGCATTGGCAAATAAAGTAGTGCAGCCCTGGGGGGTCAAGTGGGCCATCAAAACTTTTGAACCCTTCAAGGCACCGGGACCAGATGGGATCTACCCAGCCCTATTACAGGAAAGGATAGAGACTATCACGAGACCCCTAACTAAGATACTCAAAGCTAGTATAGCCCTGAAACATGTCCCTAGTGTGTGGAATGAGACTAGGATACTATTCATTCCCAAGCCGGGAGAAACCGGTTTTATAAAACCAAAAGACTTCCGTCCTATAAGCCTCACATCCTTCATCCTGAAGACCCTGGAGAGGCTGGTGGATAGACATATCAAGGCCGGGCCCTTGGCTGACAGACCCCTCTCCCCCTGTCAATATGCATACAGGGAGGGAAGATCAACAGATACCGCCTTACATCACCTGGTGGGACTGATTGAGGGACAACTGGCGGTCAAGGGTTTTGCCATAGGCGCCTTTCTGGATATTGAGGGGGCTTTTGATAGCACTTCGAATCCGGCTATAGAAAAAGCCATGGAAGAACGACAGGTGTCCAAGACTATCATTGCTTGGACACAAAACATGCTGAAAAGCAGAAGACTGTCGGCAGGACATGGGAGGGCATGTGTGGAGGGACGTCCGACTAGGGGCTGTCCGCAGGGGGGAGTTCTCTCGCCCCTGCTATGGAACCTGGTTGTAGATGGACTTCTAAATCAACTAAGTGAGGCCGGCTTCCACGTCATCGGTTTCGCCGATGATGTGG
>NW_021680860.1:8055-17313 GCF_001412515.2 Diachasma alloeum | reverse complement strand
GGGGGGGGGGGGGGGGGGGGGGGTGAAATTTGAACGAAAAAGGGGGAGGGTTGCGGAACGAGTCTGAGCCCAAATCATGTCTCCAAAAGGGGGGTGAGTATTTTTTATTTTAATTTGCTCTCATTTCGCACAGATTGGGGAAAATTTGACATTTCGAGTGGGTGGAAGCCGCCCCAGATCAAATCGGGGAGGTTGAAATTTTGACGAAATAAGGGACGGAGGTTGAGGAACGAGTCTGAGTCCAAATCATGTGTCCAAAGGAGGGAGGAGGGGGGGGGGAATGTTTAAAAAGACTTTTTTTTCCCTCACCTGAGACTTTGAGGTCTCCCTTGTGGCACTACGTGCATGCGAGCATCCACAATCTGATGGAACACACCTGATTTCGGATGTCGTCGATAGGTCCATCTATCGCGGTACCTTCGCGCTGCCTCTGCTACAGTACACTTGAATTCCCCATAAATTAGATTCATATGAATGTGTGCAGTCACTCTGTAATTCTTCATTCTTCATTTTAGGCCAAATTTCGATAAATATCAAACATAGATAACTTTCCCTCATAAAATAAAAATATTTACCCATTATTTCTCGATTTTTAGTGGAAGAACCTTCCGATATCTTGAATGTTGACATTGAAGGGACATAAGAGACGATGTAAATAACACGAATGAGTCAAACAAAATTGTATGTTATTGTGTATTTTTATCGTCTCTCCTCCTCTGTTTATGTCAACACTGGGATTCCTGGAAGGCCCATTAGTGATAAATAACGAAAATAAGAGGTAAATTTTGTGTTTTTGGGGAGGAAGAGTCAGTCATTTTCGTCAGTCGTGTTTGATTCTTTGCCGGAGTCAGACGTGAAGTGAAAATTATGGTGAATTTCACAGCGAATGAATACGCTGATATGCACCTTATTTATGGTGCATGCCGGTGTGATGCAGTCGAGTCAGTGCGAACGTATGGCATTACGTACCCGAATCGACAACACCCGAATCCACAAGTGCTCCGGGATGTGGACTCTCGCATGCGAGAGAATGTGGTTGTGCCACCAGGTCACGGTGGGGGACATCAACGTCGACTTGACGACGAGGAAGTAGTCTTGGCGTGTATGGAGGAAGACTCGACGATAAGCTGTCGGAAGATTGCAGCAGAAATCGGCTGCCCGAAATCAACGGTGAACCGCATCTTGAAAGAAAATTCTCTCCACCCGTTCCACTACACTAGAGTCCGGAAACTTGAGCCGGTAGATGCAGAGCAGCGTCTGCACTACTGTCAAGAGTTTCTGGCTTTGTATTACCAGAATGAAAATTTTTTGACCCAAATCATGTAGACCGATGAAAGTCTGTTCACGAGAGAGGGGATTTTCAATCAACATAATTTACATAATTATGCTATTGAAAATCCTCACTTAGTGAAGGAAAAAAGCTTTCAGACACGGTGGAAAGCGAATGTGTGGGGAGGAATAGTGGGAGATCGGGTGTTTTTCTTGCAACTTCTGGATTATGTGAATGTAAGTATTGAGTGCACAAGGCACAGTATTGAGTGCACAAGGCGTGTCAAATTACAGCCCTATACTTTTTTTTCTTGTCCCCGAGAAAATGTTAGCATATAAAAAGAAATTCAAAATTACGAAATATGTTTGTTGAATTCTCATCTCTCCGTATGCATGCATTTTTTCATTAAAAAAAAACATTTTTTAATTAAAATAAATAATTCAGAAAATTGGGGTTCGCGAGGCGAAGGAAGGGGAGAGGCATGAAAACGAAGGATGGCAAATTTTATTCGGCAAGGGGAGGGGGTCCCTGAACCTATCTGAACCCTCCCCATCCCACCATTCACATGCGTTAATTCAATAAAAAATGAAATTGTTAAAGATAAAATGAAAATCTCAGAAAATTGACATTTTTCGAGGGGGTGGAAGGGGTAGGAATGATAACGGAGGGTTGCAAATTTTATCCAGTAAGGGAAAGGCGTCCCAGAATCTTTCTGAGCCAACCCCATCTCTCCCTTCACATGCGTTGATTGAATAACAATTAAATTGGTGATTAAAATGAAAATGCAAATTTAAAAAATTGAGATTTTACGAGGGGGTGGAGGGGGTAGGTATGATAAGGGATGGTCGCAAATTTTACCCGATCAGGGGAGGGGGTCAAAGAATCCATCTGAGTCACCTCCATCCCTTCGTTTACATACGTCAATTGAATAAAAAATAAAATTGTTGATTAAAAAATGAAAATTTCGAAAATTGAAATTTCACGAGGGGTTGGAGGAGGCAGGCATGATAACGGGACAATCGAAACGGGATAATAGGGATAATCGACGGGCCACTCTGACTGGTTGCTAACCCAACCAAACCAGAACCATCAGCAACTCAGACTCCAATTAACGCACTCAGCTACATCACAGTTGTGTGAATTCTCCAAATCCCACACTATTCCACACTCAACGATAATCCTGGACGTCTAACGTCAGTCCAGCTATTTCTCCATCACTGCCTGAACCCCAAACTTCCGGTTCGGCATGGAGATCCAACATCGCCCCTCAGGCCATTAGCCAATCACCATTATTTTCCCCAAGTACCTCCAGTAGCTGGCGCCGTCGGTGGACTGCACCTCAAACCTCCCTCCATCGCGGGAACCATTTCAGATTTGAATGTGGCGCACCCAGAATCCACAATGGCTTTTCCAGAGATTCCTCTGTCCCAGCTCCTCGCAGACTCCAGGATCGATGTCAGCCGATGACCCTAGATGTGGCTCGATACAATACAAATTGACATAAGAAAAGAATTAAAACATATCTAATAAAATAAACCCGTGACTCTCGCTCTGCAACATGGTGACTTCTCGTCTGGACGGTGAAACTCCACCGTTGAACGGCCGAAACCAAACACGTTATCCACATGGAGAATAGGTCTCTATTCTCCATGTGGATAAGTACGGGAATGTTTTTTTCTCACTTTGGATCACTCATTAGAGTAAAACGAAAAATCAACTCTGTGTTCTATTTTTTTTTCTTTCGTTGAAAATTCAGATTTCTTCTCGTCATATCTGTATCCGGACTTCGGAGATAAAGATAGTTTGTGAGGTTATGGTTTATGTTTGGAAACTGACAGAAATGCTATTTATCGAATATTGTGTAATCAATTATTAAATGTTCGTGGATAGTTGAAATTGAAATGAAAATATATATTTTTCTTTGAGGGATGACAGAAAGTGTTCCCAATTTCGTGGGAAAAAATGTTATAAATTGGGTTACGGTGAGATACGAAGAAAACGAAAACAATTTTGTGATAATTTAAAAAAATTAGTAATATCTTCAAAAAAAAAAACAAGTGGGGAATTGTTTTTATCTCCGTATTCTATAGTTATTTTTGCTAACTAATTAGCAATTTGCTTCTAAATGGTCATTTTGCATATAATTTTCTTCCACACGGAGAGAATATAAAATTAAAAATTACAATGTGAACATAGTAATCGAGGACCATACCGAAACAATTTAAAAATTTGATTTATCTTAAACGAATTTTTTACGCGTGACAAATTAAATTTTACTTTTATTCGACCACTTTCTAATATACCGCCTCGCAATTTTTACTGTTCAACTGTAAATTTCTTGTAAAAAAACAAATGAGTTGAATAGGAGTGAACAACTTCCTAATAATATGAAAATAATTCTGTGCTTAATTTGAAAAAATGAGTGAAATCTCCCTAAAAAACAAAAACAAATGTTTTTATTAAAAAACTGCGCCAAGAAAATCTTTTGTTTGGTTTTTACTGGAAAGTTGAAATTTTTGAATAATACAAAGCAATAAAAATGAAAGCCAAGTCATGAATGTCAAATAAATGGGTATAGTACACAAACAGATTTCTATAAGAAAAATGGATCTAAAAAAAAAAAGGATTTTTAAAAAATTCTCCATAACATAAAAAATCGGTAGGGGCAAGACCCACGTTCTTGGCGCGGATTTTTTCTACTCACTGTCTATATGAATCTAACTCTCCATCTGCTGACCCGCGCCAAGGACGTTGGTCCTGCCCTTACTGATTTTTTGTGTTACGGAGAATTTTTTAAAAATCCTTTCTTTATTGAGATCGATTTTTCTTATAGAAATCTGTTTGTGTAATTTACCCATTTATTTGACATTCCTGACTTGGCTTTCGTTTTTATTTCTTTGTATTTTTCAAAAATTTCAACTTTCCAGTAAAAACCTGTTATATACAAAATCTCTAAAATTTAAAATCTCTTCTATTAAATTTTATTCAATGTTCGCTAGATGTATTGAGTTGCCGCGTCTCTCGGACATTTGCGCGCTGACCTCGAGCGTCAGCAACTTTCGGCGCGCGTGACGACTCCGAGCGTCAGCGGAGACTCCAAGGGCACGGTGACTAATCTATACTCGCCATATCATATTTAATTCACATTTACCTTACGAATAGTCTCGCGCGCATGAAATTAAAATGTCAGCATTTCCATACGTGAAGTATCACGCAGAATTTTATTTCTATCCCCGTTTCGCACGTGAGCGCAAAATTTGACGATGAAGCGCCCATCCCCAATGGGTGCATCGAAATGAAGAGCGCTCGAGACAATAGTCAGTCACGATTTTACCATCAAGGGAATAACATAAAATTTGGCTCCTGCACAATTATTCGTCCGCACCCAACAACGCCGTGTACGTTTTCCTTAGTCTTGGGCTTTAACCGTGCGGTAAACCGACTTGAGTGCGCGTCCGGAATAACTGCAGTAATAATTTTGATCCGCGACAATTACGCTCAACTTCGTAGTCGCGCAAGTTAGAGTATATCATACACGGGTGTGTCACTGGTTGGACTCATTTGCAAATTCTACCATTAGTTATTAGATTAAAATCAAGTTAATTGAAATCGAAGCTAGCCTTTTATAATACGTGAACCAATTCTTAGTGGAATTTAGTGAACTTTATCAACTTATTTGACTTAATATCTCCGAAATAGTGAAATTAATCAAAATTGAGTGACCATCCAACTAATTAGGATTCGCCGCCACCCGTCTATCCGAAGATCATCGAAGGACGTTTTCGCCGACTATACCAATTTTGTAAAGTCTAAGATAAGGGTGAGCCTAATTATTTCCACATTAGATTTTCCGGGACAAATCTTCGGCCACTCTCAATTTCATCGTTCGAATCGAGTCAATCAATTTTATATGCGCTAATCGTCCAGTATCGAATTCCACAATATTGCGATTTGTGTCAATTAGTTAAATAAATTACTAGTTTAATTTGTTTTGATTTAAGGTATAATGTTGCGAGATCATATATTTCTCAATTTAACAAAAGTGTTTTATTCATGGGGCCATTAAAGTTTTAACGGGAATTCACTTCGGTTTATAAATTATTTCATTTGCCCCTCAATAATCTCCTTCGTACCTCAAACTATTTACATATCCAACGACACGATTCAGTGAGAAGTGCGTAGCACTGCAGGTAAGGGTCCATAGGGATTATACTCTCAAGCAAAGACCATGTAAGTCTTGTGAGAATAGTCCAAATTTTATTTGTGGTGAAAATTCGGACCTCCGTCCGATTTATAACAAACCAAACAATACTTTTTCTTGGTTTATCTCCTCTGCATGATAGCAGCTTCATCTCCGTTGAAAACCACTCAATGCAATGTGGACCTCGATGGGTTTTGACTTGTGATAATCAATCATCAAAAGCACATTTCACATAGGATGCGATACTATGAAGGGTATCATGATCATTCTCTTTTGACTCTATTAAAAATTCTAAATCTGCGTAAATGGCAAATGGGACGGTTTCTACATGTTTGAAATCCTTAAAGTTCAAAATTTTATTTTCCTCTTCAGGCAAGACCATTCGCTCTTTATTCAAATTTTCCTAGGATAGCTCTATGGGGATGATTATAATGTTTCCTTTCGGAACGAATATTTCAGAAAATTAAAAACCATTTGCATACATTAATGTATGAAACCATGATTTGTATGATTACATTTTAATCATTTAAATTTAAGGTGTCGAGTTTTCTTGATATATTCAACCATTATGATTCTAAAAGTCGAAAAGTGCAATTTTTAAACCATATATCCGTACGTATGTCCGTATGTGTGTACGTATGTAAACAAATTTTGCTTCGATTCTTCGCTAATGAATCGATTGCATTGCATCTCTTTTTCCCTCCAATGTAAGTATTGTTGAGCCCTATCAATCGCCATTAATTAAAATTCAATTCATTTATTACTTTTTAAAAGTTTTGCATTTTTTCAAATATTTTTTTTCACGATAACTAAAAAAAAATATTTTCAATTAATTGAATGATCGTTTAAAAAATTTGTTTGGATACGCTTTTGACCGAGTTCGAAGATGAAGGCGATATCAATAATCGTTATATATTTGCAAGTTTGCAAATATTCTGTAATTTCAGAAAATCAGGATTCTGGTGATAACTTTGAACATCATGCTTCATTTGAATTCAATTATAGCTTAAAATACTTGTTTTAATGCAATGAATTCGACGTTAAAAGATGATTATGATAGCTTTATTAGTTCAATTGATAGTTTATGATGATTGTTGAGCATTTCCAATTTTCCATGTTTTTAATTATTATTTTCCATGAATTTTTCTGAAAGGTAACTCTTTTATGTTTCTCTCTCTATAATTCAGCCCTTCGATAAAATGTTAATAGAAACATTTTGTTTATTCATATTTGAATGAATTTGAAACATTACATTTAAAGAAACCATCAGGAAGGTAACCTTTACAAAAATTCATGGAAAATAATAATTAAAAACATGGAAAATTGGAAATGTTAGTAGATGTATAGGGCCGGTTCTGGATCAACGTTTCTGGGGCGAGCGCTGGAGACTTGTGGAAGAGGGCCCCGCGAGTGGGTGGTGGGGTGGGATTAATTAATTCGCGGTTTAATTCGCGGTTTTGATTCGCGGTTTTAATTCGCGGTTTTAATTCGCGGATTTTGCATTTCGTCGATTCTGGGTGCAAGAAGTATGGGAGAAGCCCCTGCGAGTGGGTGGTGGGATTAATCAAGTCACGGCTTTAATTCACGGTTTTCAGCCCCGATTTTAATTCGCGGTTTTCAGTCCCGATTTTGATCCACGGTTTTAATTCGCGCTTTGGTGGGATTAATTAATTCGCGGTTTTAATTCGCGGTTAGAATTCACGGTTTTAATTCGCGGTCTTAATTCGCGCTTTAATTCGCGGTTTTAATTCGTGGTTTTGATTCACGGTTTTAATTCGCGCTTTTAATCCGCGGCTTTAATTCGCGGTGCAAGTCGCGACTCCTAAACCTTTTAACATTTTAGAGATTGTACCTGAGATAAGAATGAGTCATCATCGCAAGGGTTAAGTGCAAAAGGTCATAAATCATTTTTTTATACCTGAAAAGAGAAAGTGTGACATTCCTGAGATAAAAAGAATGAGTCATCACAGCAAGAGTTAAGTGCAAAAGGTCATAAATTTTTTTTTTTTGTACCTGGAAGAGAGAAAGTGTGACATTCCTCAAATTCCTGAGATAAGAAGAATGTCATCATCGAAAGGGTTAAGTGCAAAAGGTCATAAATCATTTTTTTTATACCTGAAAAGAGAAAGTGTGACATTCCTGAGATAAGAAGAATGAGTCATCACAGCAGAGATTAACGGTAATTCCAGGAAATGTTCAGATGACATGCAAGGTTGAGAAAAACTGTCACTTTTTTAAAGCAACCCCCTCTCCTGATTCTATTGAGAAAACTATGAAGAAGTGGGGGGAAGAATTATATAACACGCCAAGTTCAAGGGCACAGCATCAGTATTTTTCACCCTCCTCATGAAGAAGTACTTCATCCGACGACAGCAAGCTTTGAACAAAACTCGTGAGTTGAAACATAGACTTGAGCGTCTGCTGAAAGATATCGACCAATTGAAGAGAATCATTCAATTGAAAAGTGACATTGAAGTGTTGTGCTCAGATCTCCAGAAGACCAACATCGTAAAACCAGAAGCATGAACTTTGAAAAATTCAACAGTGTCTCGAAGGGGGGGGAATCTTCCTCTGAAGAAAATGGCAGAGTTGGAGCCAGAAAAAATCTATGCCATCACAGCCGTTCAGAAGGCAAAAACGAAATTCGGGGAAAGTGTGATTTTCCATTTGGATGGAGAGCATGCAGTCTTCGCGACAAAAAGAGCAGCCAATTATTTCAATACTGAACCGGAGGAATGGGAAAATTTCCAGATACTTGTTTCGGAGGGTAAAATGGAGCTGAAGTTCTTGGGTGGTCCATACAACGATTTCATTCTAGGCCAGTTCTTGAAACCAACTGAGGAGGCGTAGGAAGCTTTTTGGAAGATAAAGGAAAAAACAATATTTTCATTTTATTTTTTTATTGATGAAATTTTTCAAAATTACCATGTATTAGTTTCTAAGAGAATACATAAATAAATATTATTAAAAAAAAAACAGTGCTTTTTTAATGTTAAAATTCATGACATTCATCACAATCCCTTATCATCGGAGTCGGCCCATCAAACGTATCTCCTTCAGTAGTTTTATAATGCTCTGAACATCTTCTGCATCTTTTGATGTACCAATCATTTCTCATCATATCAGTCAACTTGTCCCAAGCTTGCTCAACATCGGCTGCGGTGATTAAGCTTATGAATGAATGCGGGAGATATGCAATATCCTCACGATCCATTAAACTTAAATTTTTCAATTCATAATAAATGTCCAGGGATCGACCAACCGATCGTACAGTCTTTGTTGTCATCATCATCCAGTTTTTGAGTAGTTGCACATTTTTTACAGCACATGATCTTCCAAAATACCTATCTTTCCGATCATTAGGGGTTTATTGCGAACGGTATCGATTCGAGATAGATGAACCTTTTTCCCTGCAACACCAATATCTGAGTAATACAGTTTGAAAAATCCATTAGTTGGGGAATTAGGGGTATATAGAGAACTCCACAGTCCATCAAAAAATCTGTAAACCACCTCAACTTTCGAATCATAAAAGTTAAAAGGTTCATTAGATGAAAGGGTCATCGATTGGGAAATTGTCGGAGAGGCTTAATCCCTCTGGAAAAAATATGCACTCTACTCTGTTATCTGATCAGCAGATTTAAAAGCTATATGACTCCGAGGGAATATTCAGCAAGAGCAAAAAATGTGTGTGAAACTGTATGACCATTCTTATAAATCACGGGAATTCATCTGAAAAATCTCAAGAGCAGGCTAGGATATGATGTTGAAGACACCTTATCTTCTA
>NW_021680860.1:7233-7881 GCF_001412515.2 Diachasma alloeum | reverse complement strand
ACATAACAGCTAAAATTTCATGGCGCAGTCGGTAGGACACGCCTAAGTTTCCAATACTCTTATCTTTTTAATATTCTGAAATTTTTGAAACCCATTCTAGTCAATTGAATTCAAGTCAATAAATTAAAATTTCGGCTTTGGGAAATTCTTCGTAAATTTCAAATATTAGACTTTTCTTTGTAAAATTCAAATTCTCTTTGAAATAATTATAAGAGAAATTTTGTTTTCTTTTCCCAATTTATTGGAAAAATCACATAGAATCTTAATCCAAATTAACTTAATCTCAAAATTTAAAATTATTCAAATTATCAACTAATTAAATTATCTTCACAAAATGGCGAATCCGTCCTTCGTTAATATCAGTAACTCCGGAGACTCGGGTGACGCTGATCAAACCGTGTCCAGTTACGAAGAATATGTCAAAGCCCGAGACATTGCAAACAGCATTCCCATATTCTCCGGTACAAATGAGCACTGCTCTCTGGACGAATTTGAGTATGCGTTGAGATCAAATCTTGCCTCCATTCCTAAAGCAGACGGAAAGAAAGAGATATATATTAGACAAATACTCAAACGCCTTTTACCCCCAGCAAAATTCGTAGTGGCGAACAAACCCCTCTTTTCTGTAGAAACTATTCTTACTCACCT
>NW_021680860.1:417-4750 GCF_001412515.2 Diachasma alloeum | reverse complement strand
AAGAACCAGCTCACCTCCATATACCACCCCAAAAGGTAGAGGAAATCGATGAACTCCTAGAAAGAACCGAAATATTAGGAAAACATCAAGAAACCTTCGCCTGGTGCACTACGGGAATTGCTTCAGAGGAAAATATAGGTCTGTCGCCTCGCACATCGCACGTAATAGAGGCCCTACCCGATCAGGAGCTTAAACCCTTCGAACGCAAAGAGGTAATTGAACTAGTAAAAGAGTTCAATGACATATTCCACCTTCCAGGAGACAAGCTTGGCAAAGCTAAGAATTTCCAGTGCAGGATCAGAACCACCGATGATAACCCTGTCCATAAGCGGCAATGCAAGTACTCTCCTCAACATCAGGAAGAGATAAATCGACAAATAGACAACCTGCTGGAACAAGAAATCATCAGGCACTCAGAATCACCATACAACTCACCCCTCTGGATTGTACCAAAGAAAGCCGACTCCAAGGGAAAGAAGCGATGGAGAATGGTGATCGATTTCCGACATCTGAATCAGAAAACGATCGGAGATTCCTACCCGTTACCCAACATATCGGAAATTCTCTCACAACTAGGCGGAGCTAAGTACTTCAGTGTGTTCGACCTAGCCAGTGGATTCCACCAAATCGCGATGGATGAAAAGGACGCTGAAAAAACTGCCTTTACCGGTCCCAGCGGACACTACGAGTACATGAGGATGCCTTTTGGATTGCAAAATTCACCCCCAATCTTCCAGCGGATGATGGATCAGACCCTAACTGGCCTAAAAGGGACAGAACTCTATGTCTACCTAGATGATGTAGTTGTTTACTCCAGAACACTGGGCGAACACGTCACCCGTCTCAGGAAATTCTTCAACTGCCTGCGGAAAAACGGACTTACTCTCCAGCCTGATAAATGCAAATTTTTTATGAAGGAGGTAGCCTATCTGGGACACATAATCGATGACCAAGGTATTCATCCAGATCCAGCAAAGATAAAGGCATTAACGGAGATGCCCCTTCCCACAAGCCAACAGGGAATAAGGAGATTCTTAGGCTTCAGTAACTATTATCGACGATTTGTGAAGGACTACGCAGAAATCGCACAGCCTCTAAATGATCTCCTCAAGAAAAATGTAAGATTTGAATGGAGCAAAGAACAAGAACAATCATTCAAAGCCCTCAAAGAAGCCATCACCGAGGACTCTCTACTGTTTCTTCCTGACATGAACGAACCATTTATCGTTCATGTTTCCAGTACTCAAAAGGGCATTGGAGCCATCCTCAGCCAAAAAGATGATGAAGGAGATGAACACCCGATCCTGTACGCATCGAGAGCACTTCGAGATGCTGAAACAAGATATACTTCAGTTGAATTGGACTGCCTAGCAGCTGTCTACGCCTTAAACCAGTTCAAACCCTACATCTATGGAGTACCCTTCACCATTATTACAAACAGCCCAGCCCTGAATTGGCTCAGAGATTCCAGCAACCCTACTACGAGGCAAGTTAAGTGGAAAACCTACTTGAATGATTTCACGTTTGAGGTAGAAATCAAGAAACAGAAGAGAAATCAGCTAGCAGACGCCTTTGCAGAAAATCCTCTTCAGGACGAACATGAAGAAATCGTCATGTTCGCAACCTGCATGCCTGCTCTACCAGTACCAAAGTCTAGTGTGAAAACACCGAGGACAGTCACAAAACCTAACCAAAAGGTTAGAATAAATAGTGACCCACAAATTATCCCCATCCCATCGGCGGGAAGCTCAATTGCCGACAGGCTTCGGGCTAGAAGAGCAACAGAAACAAATAGTGGTACCCGGCAGCCGATCTCCTACAGACTGAATCGTGATTATAAAACAACACCCAAAATCAGCAAAAACTCCACATCATCTACCCGAGGCACCACAATCGAGAACAAACCAGAAACAGTGGAAGAAACGACCCCCACTCCATTCACCCCTCTAATCGTGGAGATGCCAGAATCAACTCCAACAGTAACTGAATCCGAGGAACCACCACTACAGGATGAACCATCGATAGTACCTGTCGAAATGGAAGACCAAGGAAAAGAAGATCAACTAGAAATTTCCCTTGAAGGAATCCCAACGGACGAAAAATTGGAGGATGACACATTCATCACAGATCAAAACTCCACCGACGAGGAAACGCCTTCTATCATTGAAGCGGAAACTCGAATAGAGGAAAAGGATGAAGAACCAAATCCTACACCACGTCCACCATTGAACATGGAACGAATGGAACGAAACCTGGAAAAATTCTACGAGTATATGGAGAAAATCTCGGAAAGAGACGAGGAAATATTCCAGGAACCCCTAGAGCCACTGCTAGATCAGCTGTTACCACTCTACAAAATGAGAAGAACCAGTCTGGGTCCAGAATTCAAAGAGAAATTGAATGAATCCTGTCAAGAATTTGAGAAGAAGATGGCTGAGTTGCAAAACCAGTCCAAACCCCTGATCAACTCAACTGACGAAATCTCGGAATTGACGAATTCCACCGACCAAAATCCCGAAAAAACGGAGAAGGAAGAAATACCCCAATCCAGACATTCTGTGATATCGCAGCCAAAGGTCACACGAGAATCCTTACTGCCAACACCAAGGGCTATACAGTCACCTATGGCCGGATCTTCTCCGGAAAAGAAAAATTCTTCAATAGACCTAACCCCAAGAGAACTGTTCCCACGCACCGAAGAAATCCATCAAGCAACGCACTCCCAAGAAGCGGAAAGTCCTCAAGCAAACGAAATTACACAACCGTCATCATCGCAGCCATCGGGGGTGTCTTTGAATCCATACCCCAAATTCCTCCCGCCTGACCTTCCCACGAGCGAAGAGCACGGTTTCATACAGACCCAAGGAGAAATATCTCAGAACAAATCAAATGAGGAACCTATGGACGACAAGATCACAATACCACAAAGTGACTATCAGCCTGCGAGCAACATCAAAGAAACTCGAGATGGACTAACATTTACCAGGGGAAACATTGCTCATTTCCTCGCAGCAGATGGAGAGATCAAAAAGCAAAACACCAAGCTTTTAAGAGACCTTAATCTGATAGACCTGGAGGAAATACGTAAGCTCAATCCAAAACTAGGTCAAGTCATCGTCACGAAGTGCGGAAAATTCCGAACATTTACCCTCATTGCGAAGCAATGGCACTTCGAAAAAGTCAACAACCGGATACTAAAACTCTGCCTGAAAAATCTCAAAACCGCCATGGAAAAATACAAAATTACTGAAATAAAAATGGCATCTCAGGGCGACGAAATAGACGACAATATCAGAATACGATACTTCCTGGAGAAAGAATTTCAATTCCATCCAGCTACTGTAACTCTATGTCATGGTGGAATCCGGATGCCTCCAGCAGCCCTAAGACCAGAAATCATTAAGGAATGCCATGCAACTCTCCCCGGAGGACACAAAGGGATTGTGAAAACCTTCAACCGAGTAAGGGAAAGGTTCTACTGGCCCGGGATGAAGTAGGAAATAGAGAGATTCATCAAACTCTGCCGAACCTGTGAACTAGAGAAAATTCGAAGGGTGAAATTCCGACAGCCCATGCTCATCACCGAAACACCCAGCGAATGCTTCGAGAGAATCTCTATCGACACTGTAGGCCCCCTCCCAGCTACACGTATGGGTCACTGCCATATCTTGACGATACAAGATAACTTCTCCAAGCACTGCACCGCTGTACCCCTTAAGGATATCAAGGCTCACACTATCGCTCATGCACTAGCAACCAAGTATGTAGCCCTGTACGGATGCCCCAAGATAATCCTCTCAGATAAAGGGACCAGCTTCCTCAGCAAATTGTTCAATCAACTGGGAAAGGTCCTGAGATTCCACCATATAGCAAAATCTGGATATAGACCTCAGTCAAATGGAGCCCTAGAGAGAAGTCATCACGTATTAGCCGAATATCTGAAGACCTATACCGACGAATTCACCGACTGGGATGAGCTACTCCCCTTCGCCATGCTATCGTACAATACTACTGTGCATAGCTCAACAAATTTCACACCATTTGAAGTCCTGTATGGAAAAAGGGCAGTTCTCCCCTCCAACGTTACCGACGAAGATGAGCCAATATATACCTACAACGATTACATGGTGAACCTAATTAACAAACTGCAGAAAATTCACCAACTCGCCTTCGACCACCTAGAAAAAGCCAAACTACACTCCAAGGATCTTTACGACCGAAACGCTAGACCAATAGACGTTAAAATAGGGCAATTCGTCTACGTCGAGGAGGAGTCCAAGATCGGAAAATTGGATCAGGCCTACACCGGACCCTACGAGATTGTCGACATAAC
>NW_021680860.1:0-211 GCF_001412515.2 Diachasma alloeum | reverse complement strand
AAATTGGATCAGGCCTACACCGGACCCTACGAGATTGTCGACATAACCGAAAAAGGAAACGTATACCTAGAAAGCGAAGACGGACACCACTTCATGAAACACCCAAACAAACTGAAACCCTGCGTAGAATGAGTCAAAAAAAAAAATAAAATAAAAAAAAAATTAGTGATCCACCCTTCACGGCACAGGCCACCCTAATTGAAATTTTGGA
>NW_021680859.1:177807-177919 GCF_001412515.2 Diachasma alloeum | reverse complement strand
TTTTTTTTGGCGTTTTGGAAATGATTTTGAACGCGCGGCTATAATGGTGGGAGGTTTGTGAGTCGATGGGAGGATAAGTAGGATACATGCTCATAACTGACATGAAAAAAAA
>NW_021680859.1:172544-175833 GCF_001412515.2 Diachasma alloeum | reverse complement strand
TAAATTGAGAGGGACCGTTGTTGCGCCATTGTATATTATACATTCATACCATCTCTGTGTTTATCCGTTGTCTCTAAATGTATCAACATGTGTTGTCTGAGGGGCCAGAAACCGCCACGTCCACGTCGTTGGCCCCGGGTAGCGCAGAGAGCGGGAAGGTAAGTGACATTCATTGTTCCATAACTTCCCTCCTAATTGTTTCCGACACCTAATATTTCAGGGATTATCTAATCTCGGGGAATACTACCATCCCTGTAAATTTGAACGAAATCGGAGGGGGGGGGGAGTGATACTATATATTTACCCGGTCACCCACTATCCCTCCCCACACGTTCACTTTCCACCGTGACTAAAAACTTTTTTCCCTCACCGAGTGAGGATTTTCAACAGCATAATTATGTAAATTATGCTGATTGAAAATGGCTTCTCTCGTAAAAAGACTTTCGTCTGTCTACAGGATTTGGGATAAAAAGTTTTCATTCCGGTAATACAAGGCTAGAAACTCTTGACAGTAGTGCAGGCGCTGCCCTGCATCTCCTGGCTTGAGTTTCTGAACTCGTGTGGAGTGGAACGGATGGAGAAAATTCTCCCGCAGGATCCTATTCACTGTCGACTTCGGGCAGCCCATCGCGCTCTCGATGCTCCGACAACTCGTTGTCGGGTCTTCGTCTACGCGTGCCAAGAATACTTCCTCGACGTCACAATGTCGTTGACGTCCAGCTCCGTGACCTGGTGGCACCACCTGATTCTCTCGCATGCGCTTATCCACAGCCAGGAACACTTGTGGATAAGGATGTCGTCGTTGAGGGTATTTCGTGCGATACCTCCTCGCTGCCTCTGCTGCGTCACACCCACAAGCACCATACACGAGGTGCATATCAGCGTATTCGATAGCTGTGTAACTCTCCATGATTTAACACTTCACGTCTAACCCCGGCAAAGAATGAAACACGAATGACTCTCCCCCCTACAAAATACATAAAATCAACCTCTTATTCACTCTGTTTATCACTGACGGAGCCTTCGAGAACCGTCAGTGTTTACATAACAAGAGACGATAGAAATAAAATGAATGAAACTATTTTATTTTATTTTATTTCCATCGTCTCTTGTTATGTAAACACTGACGGTTCTCGAAGGCTCCATCAGTGATAAACAGAAAAAATAAGAGGTGGATTTTATGCAATCTGGAGAGGGAGAGTCATTCGTGTTTGATTCTTTGCCGGGGTTAGACGTGAAGTGTTAAATCATGGAGAGTTACACAGCTATCGAATACGCTGATATGCACCTCGTGTATGGTGCTTGTGGGTGTGACGCAGCAGAGGCAGCGAGGAGGTATCGCACGAAATACCCTCAACGACGACATCCTTATCCACAAGTGTTCCTGGCTGTGGATAAGCGCATGCGAGAGAATCAGGTGGTGCCACCAGGTCACGGAGCTGGACGTCAACGACATTGTGACGTCGAGGAAGTAGTCTTGGCACGCGTAGACGAAGACCCGACAACGAGTTGTCGGAGAATCGAGAGCGCGATGGGCTGCCCGAAGTCGACAGTGAATAGGATCCTGCGGGAGAATTTTCTCCATCCGTTCCACTCCACACGAGTTCAGAAACTCGAGCCAGGAGATGCAGGGCAGCGCCTGCACTACTGTCAAGAGTTTCTAGCCTTGTATTACCGGAATGAAAACTTTTTATCCCAAATCCTGTAGACAGACGAAAGTCTGTTTACGAGAGAAGGCATTTTCAATCAGCATAATGTACATAATTATGCTGTTGAAAATCCTCACTCGGTGAGGGAAAAAAGTTTTCAGTCACGGTGGAAAGTGAACGTGTGGGGAGGAATAGTGGGTGACCGAGTCCTACTTTCCCAGCTACCGGATTATGTGAATGTGAGTAATCATCAAGCCCGCATTCGCACACATACGACATCGAGGCGGCAAAATAATGATTTTTTTCCATTTTTGTTCTTCTTCAGGGTCAACAGTACCTCGCATTAATCACGCAGACTCTTCCTGAAATGCTGGACGATGTACCACTTGTAGGTAGACCTCGGTGGTTCCAGCAGGATGGAGCACCCCCTCACTGTGCTCGAGACGTCACCGCCTTTTTAAATGCTCAGTTCCCTGGACGTTGGTTCGGTCGTTATGGCCCACTTCACTGGCCTGCACGGTAAGATTACTCGAGAAAAATAAAGTGTTCCGGAAAATAATGAATTTCCATTGTCATTAGATCCCCGGACTTGACGCCGCTAGACTTCTTCCTTTGGGGCTATCTAAAGGACCAAGTCTACGAGACCGAGCCGGAGACCGTGGAGGAATTGGTGGCTCGACTGCATGCGGCCACTACCAATGTCAGTGCTGAGATGCTCCAACGAGTGAGGATGGATGTCCTTCGAAGGATTCATGCCTGCGTGGCTGCTGGAGGAGGCCATTTCCAGCACCTGCCAGCATGAGCTGCATTCACAATCGGCCCTTCTCAGGGCCATCAAAAATAAAACGTAGCGCAACAAAATAGTTTTGCTCTGGTTTCTTCTTCTTTGGTCATTAGGCCTGTCACCCATCTATCCACTTTCAAACTCCCCATTCTTATCCCCACTCTTCCAAAACAATTTCCAAAACCCAAAGAGGAAATTGATTTTTTTTTCCATTGTTTTTCTTTTCATGTCGGTTATTAGGCACGTCATCTATCCTCTCATCTACTCATAAACCCCCCATCTTCATCGCCGTGCGTCCGAAATCATTTCCAAAAGCAAAAAAAGAAATTAAAATTGAAATTATTATTATTTTTTTTTTTTGTTTTTCGTTTTTTCTTATGTCGGTTATGAGCACGTCCTCCACCTATCCTCCCATCGACTCACAAACCTCCAACCATTATCGCCGCGCGTTTAAAATAATTTCCAAAACGCAAAAAAAAAAATCAAAAGTTGAATTATTGTTTTATTTTTCATTTTTCTTATGTCGGTCATCGTCATGTCATCTATCAATCCTTCCATCCACTCATAAACCCCCCATCTTTATCACCGCGCGTCCAAAATCATTTCCAAAAGCGAAAAAGTAAATTAAAATTAAAATTATTATTTTTTTTTGTTTTTCGTTTTTTTTATGTCGGTTATGAGCTCGTCTTCCACCTATCCTCCCATCGATACACAAACCCCCCATCTTTATTACCGCGCGTCCAAAATCGTTTCCAAAAGCGAAAAACAAAATGAAAATGAAAATTATTTTATTTTCTTTTGTTTTTCTTCTTTTTTTCATGTCGGTTATGAGCATGTATCCCACTTATCCTCCCAT
>NW_021680859.1:167991-170144 GCF_001412515.2 Diachasma alloeum | reverse complement strand
CAAACCTATCTAATATTCATAAGTGAAATAGAATAAAAAATATGCCTGCGACTGCTGACAGTTTACCGCCGACTCGATAATTTAACACTGGCGCCATCTCGCGGCATTCTCCCACCTGAACTTCTTTACCACACAGCACACCATCAATAATTTCTCCTAATTATACAAAATAACCTATTAATGGGTATTAATTGGGACCAATTGTTTGTCTATCAGCATTTAAATAATTTTTTGATTATATTCCAATCATTTTTGGCCCATTTTTCTTCTTAAAATGACATCCATGCACTTCCATGCTACATCCATGCTACAACATGGATCCTTATTCGCCAGGGGGACTACAAAGTCGGAGAAATTATGTTCCAGAAGTCCCAATATGATGGACTGCGTAAATGAAAACACAAAAAGATCATTGACACTTTGAAACCTGATGTCTTTAAGAGGTTTCAATTTAAAATAGCAAACACAAAAATGTATCTTATCAGCTAACTTCCTGATGACTGAAATATCGTGTGACAGATAATATTATTTTTCCCTTCGCATTGACACAATTTCTCATGTTCTCAGGGATCTCGCGAGCTGCTGAAATCATTCATTTACTTATTTGTCAAATTGTCAATTATTCATTTCATCACGATATTTCATCAACTCCATATTTGAATTTTGTAGTCTAGGGGCTTTTAGACGACTACTAGGGCGCATGTGCCAAATTATTGATGAACTGTCGCGCAACAGGCTGCCTAAGGCCCATCGCATGACACTTCACCCGGCAGCGATAAAATATAGTCACTTTGGTTAATTGTACTGGGCAATTATCATTCACATATTATTTATTTGTACCATTGTAAAGTGTGTGGTCAAGAGTCGATTCCCGATAACTACAGTATAATAAAAGTTTAGTGAATTGTCGACATCATTTGTGAGTACAAATTTATTGTAACATTCTTGCCTTATTTCTTTTTGTCTCTCTCTCTCTCTCTCTCTCTCTCTCTCTGTCGTTTTCTTGGGTCTTCCAACTTCCACTCCCTGAGTTGAGTAAACGTTGTTAATTATCGATAAATTAACTGGCGCCCAAATATATTATCAATTTTGTCATACGTCGATGGTTATTGTGGATTTTTATGAACCCTGGCAGCTCTTGATCCAGGCCGCGCCAGGTGAAGGCCTGCAGCCAACTTATTAAAATCGAATTAATTGTCTTCGTCGATTATTTATTTAAGGCCCGGGTGTACTATCTTTCGAACGTTATCTCGATGTTTTTTTTCATCTTTCGTCATCTGAAATTGTCAATTAAGTCCTGCATCATGCAGAAGTTTTGAAAAATTATGAATGAATAATCCAAAAAAAGAAGAAAAAATTTTTAATTTCTTCAAAGAGCGTTTTTAATTTATATTCAGAATAAATTAAATAACAAGAAATTTAAAAATGTATCTGATTTATGGTGACAAATGGCGGCCTGTCACCCAATATCCGGCAGGGGGAAGACTGGTTTCGTAAATCTTTTCCCACACTGCACAGAGACATTTATTACGGAAAAGGCTCTTTGAAAAAAGTTGTAATATTTTGGAGAATTTTTTAATATGACGCTGAAGTTAGCAGCCGACTTGGCAGCGAAAGTTCAGGGCCGTAGCAAGGATCTGTGGGGCCCCATACCTTAATACGAAAACTGAAAATTGTTCCTATTTAAGTTCTAAATTCCGAAATGATCTGGAACAGCCTCCCCATTGTCCACAATATGATCAACCCCCTTTGTTCAGGCCAAGGGGGTGGTAGGGAGATGAAAATCTCAATTTTTGTCTTTTTTTTGGGAAGAAAAAATTTCTGCACCATAAATAGCCAGAACCACCAGCACATTGTTATAAAAAAAGATTAAACGAAACACCCTCGACCCCCAGGAAAATGATCAAGTCTTTCAGATTGGTCCAAGGGGGTGCTAGGGGGTGGAGAAATGAAATCTTCGCGTTTTTCAGGGGGGAAAAAAATTCTCCGACTCATAATAAAAAAAACCACAAACAAATGTCAATGGAAAAATACTCAGTGCAACTCCCCCTACCCCCAGGAAAATCATCAAGTCTTTCAGAGTGGACCAAGAGGGTGCTAGGGGGTGAAAAAATTAAATTTTCGCGTTTTTCGGGCGAAAAAAAAATCTCCGA
>NW_021680859.1:167502-167906 GCF_001412515.2 Diachasma alloeum | reverse complement strand
GAAAAAAAAATCTCCGACTAATAATACGCAAAACCACCAATAAATATTGATGAAAAAATACTCAGCGCAACTCCCTCAACCCTCAGCAAAATTATCAAGTCTCTCAGACTGGTCCAAGGGGGTGCTAGGGGGTGGAAAAATGAAATTTTCGCGTTTTTCGGGAGAAAAAAAAATCTCCGACTAATAATACGCAAAACCACTAATAAATATTGATGAAAAAATACTCAGCGCAAATCCCTCATTCAAACCCCAGGAAAATCATCAAGTCTCTTAGATTGGTCCAAGAGGGTGCTAGTCCCGACTAATAATACGCAAAACCACCAATAAATATTGATGAAAAAATACTCAGCGCAACTCCCTCAACCCTCAGCAAAATTATCAAGTCTCTCAGACTGGTCCAAGGG
>NW_021680859.1:160730-166685 GCF_001412515.2 Diachasma alloeum | reverse complement strand
TTGATGATTTTTCTGAGGGTAGGGGGAGTTGCACTGAGTATTTTCCCATTAACAGTTGTTGATGGTTTTGCTTATTATGAGTTGGAGATTTTTTTTCCTCCCTGCAAAACGCGAAAATTTCATTTTTCTACCCCCTAGCACCCCTTTGGACCAGTCTGAGAGAATTGATAATTTTTCTGGGGGTAGGGGAAGTTGCACTGAGTATTTCTCCATCAACAGTTCTTGGTGGTTTTGCTTATTATGAGTCGGAGATTTTTTTTCCCCCCTGAAAAACGCGAAAATTTCATTTTTCTACCCCCTAGCACCCCCTTGGACCAGTCTGAGAGAATTGATAATTTTTCTGGGCGTAGGGGAAGTTGCACTGAGTATTTCTCCATCAACAGTTCTTGGTGGTTTTGCTTATTATTAGTTGGAGATTTTTTCCCCCCTGAAAAACGCGAAAATTTCATTTTTCTACCCCCTAGCACCCCCTTGGACCAGTCTGAGAGAATTGATAATTTTTCTGGGCGTAGGGGAAGTTGCACTGAGTATTTTTCCATCAACAGTTTTTGGTGGTTTTGCTTATTATTAGTTGGAGATTTTTTTTCCCCCCTGAAAAACGCGAAAATTTCATTTTTCTACCCCCTAGCACCCCCTTGGACCAGTCTGAGAGACTTGATGATTTTTCTGGGGGTAGGGGGAGTTGCACTGAGTATTTTTCCATCAACAGTTGTTGGTGGCTTTGCTTATTATTAGTTGGAGATTTTTTTTCCCCCTGAAATACGCGAAAATTCCATTTTTTCACCTCCTAGCACTTCCTTGGACCACTCTGAAAGACTTGATTATTTTTCTGGGGGTTGAGGGAATCTTTCCTAATATCTTTCAATGGAAATTTGTTTGTGGTTTTGAGTGTTTTGGAGCCAACAATTTTTTTTTCTTTCACTTCAAGGAAAATCAATTTTTGCACCCCTCAAACATCAACAAGTAATAGTTCCAGAGGGGTAAGAATCTTCATGAATGCAGAGGGGTAGTGTCTGAACATTTTCCGATGTCGATAATTGATTTTTACCCCGGTTTTTGAATCATGTGTGCACTCGGCCCCAGGGGATCATGATACGCCCCTGTTCTGCTGCCAAGTCGGCTGCTAACTTCAGCGTCATTTTTTTAATCACACTTTTATCCCATAAAAATGGCAGATGAAAACATGCCACTGCTTTGAAAATTGAGATACCTAGCTGTCACTTCCCATGAGGAGTTAGTGCTTTGTTATCCACTATGGAAAATGACAGCTAATAGATAATTTGCCACAGCGAATCAGATATTTGTAATTTTCACTTTTTGCAACTCATTCTGAATCTCAATCAAAAACACTCTTTGAAAAAGTTCAGAATTTTTGCTACTTTTTAAAAAATAATTCTATCATAATTTTTGGGGCTTTCCACATGATCTACCACTCAATTGATAATTTTGGATTACGAAAGATAAAAAAATCCAGATAACATTCGAAAGATAGTACATCCGGGCCTTAACTTATTCTATTTATTAAAAGGCCTGTTTCAATCGAATGTTTAGAATATTTTTTTTTCCGTCTAAAAACAAGACGTTTGATAAACAAGATATTTCCATAATCTCTTCAAACACAGGTGACCATATATAAGACATTTCTTCTGTCTCAATTCAGAACCCTTGAAAACTATTCAGTCACTAGCCATTTATGACGGCGGCACTACACAAATACTATTAGCATATATTCCATTTCATCACTCAACCTCGTGTTGTTAAAATAAAATATAAACTATTTGATACATGTAAGTTAAAGCCTAAGGGTT
This sequence comes from Diachasma alloeum, assembly GCF_001412515.2. NCBI lineage: Eukaryota > Metazoa > Arthropoda > Insecta > Hymenoptera > Braconidae > Diachasma > Diachasma alloeum. The sequence goes on along the minus strand of NW_021680859.1, from coordinate 164,877 downwards.
GTGAATAAGAGTGAAATTAATCTCAACTGTTAAATTATGCTGAATCAACGTCTTCAAATTGATAAATGTTATCTCGGAGTGACCCTAGACAAAAACCTCTCAAGGACCATACTCAAAAAATCTATTTTTGAATTTAGGGCGTTTATCTAGCACACCAATCAGGTCGAATTCGGATAATTAGTGCATAACAGCAAAGAACTAAATACGTGGTAATTTTCTGCAGGAAAATAATTTGATTTTTCCTGAATTTCCGCGCTTGGTGGTGAGATATAACCCGCGCTTCCCGCGCTTGCAGCGTATCAATTGTACTCTCTAACTGCATAGCCACCGCCATTCCCCGAGTGGAAATTGCTTCAGGCCCACCTGAAGCTTGATCAGAACTTGATCAGGTTTTTGTAAGGTTCGACTGATCTTGTGATTCCTGATGAGAAACTAACGAAGTTCTGATCCAGCAGATCGGATCCGAAAAACTACAGGCGGATTCGGATCAAGTTTTGATCAGGTAGACATGATCAGATGATGCCTGATGAGAACCTGACCAAGTTCTGATCCAGCAAATCGGATCCGAAAAACTACAGGCGGGTTCAGATGAAGTTCTGATCAGGTAGACATGATCAGATGATGCCTGATGAGAACCTGACCAAGTTTTGATCCAGTAGATCGGATCCGAAAAACTGCAGGATGATTCAGATGAAGTTCTGATCAGGTAGGCACGATCTCACCCTGAGGTCGGCTGCCTGACCAATTTGTTCAAATTCGGATTTGATATCTTTGATCGGCATTTGAACGGGGTCAATTGAAGAGAAAATGATCAGATTCTGATCCGGTCCACCTAACATTAATTTTAATAAGTTTTTCAGAGAATTTAATTAACTATTATTATACTATTCAAATTAAATTTTATCAACCATTATCAATAATTATTTTCAATCTTTAAAAAGGATCATTATAATATAATTAAAATAAATTAAATTAATTTAATTTAATGAATTAAATTTAATTAATCAATTTAATTAACAGCCAGCCCTTCTCAAATGTACAGAAGGTAGGGATAATGATGTCGTAAATACGTATTAGAGGAGTATCAAATTTACACGCAAATGATCTTGAGAAAAAAATCACCAAATGTCTATTTATTTATTAGAGTTATTGTTATTATCATTATTATCATTCTTTAATGAAATAAATAAAAATTTAATTGAACATATTTTATCTCTGAGAATACACACGCACATCCGTGAGATCAGGAATAATCGTAAATTCAACGAATACCCCGATACAAATCATATAGGCAATGTACAGTTTACTCAATAGTAATAGCGTGATAGCGTAGTGGTTAGGGCATAGGATTAGCAATCATAGGGTCCCCGGTTCGATCCCCAGCATCGGTAAAAAAATAATAAGCTTTTTCAGAGGTAATAACAGAAGAGATTCATTAAGAGAGCTGGCTTATGGTGAAAGAATTGAATTATCTTTTGTTTTGGATTAGTTATCATTGATAATTGTTATTGACACAGGCAGACAGGTCATCCGGTTTTCATACAGTTGACTTGATCAAGTTCGGATCCAGTCGTCCTGATCAAATCCGGATTGGTCAGAGACGTAACATGTCTGATCAAGACCGGATCCGTCAATTTGATCAAGACCTAACCGGAAATTCCACTCGGGTCAATGCTTTCAACAAAATTTTTTCATGAAATTGCTTTGAAATCCTTGTGTATTTATAATTATACTTTGTTTTTATTTTGAATTATTTTTCTGAAAAAATGTTCGTTGACACTTTGATTCGAAATTTTTAATTTTTGCCTAAAAGTTTCCATATTGCGAGTATCCACTCCCATACTAAGCCACGCTAAACCTGGATGTGCGTGTGTGTCATGATTAAATAATTGATTGAAACAATCGAAATAGAATTTTCGTCATTCCGGCCATAAGGCAGCGCTTCACAGGCGCTACAAGCTCGGGTTCAATCTCACCACCAAGTGCAAAAATTCAGGAAAAATCCAATTATTTTACTGCAAAAAATTAGCACATATTTAGTTCTTTGCTGCCCTAGGGAGCAAATAGCCACCTAACAGCCACCTAACAGCCACCTAATTAGGTGGCTGTTAGGTGGCTACTTGTTTTGGTGTAAAAAAGGGTAAATGATACCTGGAACGATTATGGATGTAAATCAAGATTCAAGATTCAATTTATTTCCTTGATGTTACAAAAGTTTTTCTTTGTTTTACATCTCCACAAGCCTCCTCCTCCTCTATTTTACTAAACATTTTATTAACATAGTGCTGTGCACATAACCAACATATACTATAATATAATATATTTTTCTTTATTTTTAACCTTTCCCTTCTTATTTACACCCCATTCCCCCCTTCCCCCACTGCTCCTCCATCCTTTTCTGGTTCTTCTCCACCCTTCTGCTTCCATCCCTCTCTTTGGTTGCGTTTCGCTTTGTCTACTCCTCTCTCAGCGCTCTTCTCTATCCTCCCAAACCTATCACAGTTTCTCTTCGTAGCGTGATCTCTGAGCTCCTCTATTATCCTTTCTCTCCAATGTCTTCGATTACTTTTCTGTCTCCATCTCTTCCACCATCTTTCATCATGTGGTCCTACTCTCCTCATTATCTCCTTGCAACTGACCACGTGCTCCAGTGACTCCTTCTCTTTCTCACATGCTCGGCATCTGTCATCCTCAAAGCCTTTCTTCCCTCCTCTTATTGCATTTCCACATCTCCATCTTGCCCAAGCCATTTTCTGTTCCATGTTTAATTTTCTATCCGTCCAGTACTCACACATCTCCGTGTTCTCCTTTATCTCTCCGTAGTGGTCACAGTATTTCGATTTTTCTATTCTCTCCCAATCCTTCTGTTTTTCTTGATCCTCCACTATCTCCACTATATCCTTCAGCCTTTTTTCTGCTTCTTCCTTCCTCCCCTCCCGCAGATGTTCCAGGAACTCTCCATCTCCTACTTCTCTCAGTCTCTCTATCACCCCTTGCCCCCAACTGGACGGTTGTCCATTCTTAATCCCCCTCAATTCCTCTTTCAGGCATTTTCTTGGCCATCTACTTTCTTCCATTCTGCTCAATTTTATTAGAAAAGCCGCTGCCCTTCTGACTGCTTCTACTTCTACACTGCTTACTCCTGCCTCCATTCTCCATATGTAGTCTGGTGTGTTTCTCGCCAGTCCCATGCTAGCCTTTGTATATTTCTTCTTTATCCTTTCTATGTTTTCCTGCCTTCTCCATCCCCACAGTTCTACTCCATATAGCGCCGCTGCCTTCACCGTTACTCCCATGAAATACAGCCTCTTCCTCAGTCCTCTTATCTTGCCTCTCCTCATTTCTCCCCAGGTTTTGTTCACCAGCGTCTGAGCTTTCCCTGTCAGTTTCTTGGCATGTCTCGAGTATGTGTTTTTGGTCGTGAACCAGAAGCCTAAATACTTGAATTCATTCACCACCTCCAGTTTCTTGCCTTTGTACTCCCAACTTTCTTTCCTCCTTCTTCCTCCGTTCCTGAACACCATTATCTTTGTTTTTTCCACACTCACCTCCATTTCATTTCCATCTGCCCACTTCTCCAATGTCTTTAACATCCTTTTCAACTCAGATCCCTCCTCTGCCACAATCGCTGCATCATCTGCATACATCAGGGTGAATATCTTCACCCCTGCCCCTGGTCCGATAGGCGTGCCTCCGTCTCCTCTCTTTTCCATCGCCTCTATCAGGTCTTGTATGAAGATATTAAATAGTATTGGGCTCAGTGGGCAACCCTGCCTCACTCCTCTGCCCGTCTGGAACTCCTCTGTCAATCCTGTCCCCGCTATCACCCTGTTTCTGGTGCCCTCATAAATTCTCTGTGCCATCCTCAAGAACTTTCCTACTATCCCTATCTCCTCCATCTTGTTCCAGAGTTTCCTTCTGTCCACCTTGTCGAATGCCGCTTTGAAGTCAATAAACGCTACATATAATTTCCCTCCTTTCTTCTTGAGTCTGTTCCCGATCAGCGTATTCAGTACAAACACCTGCTCCATTGTTCCTCTTCTTCTCCTGAATCCTGCCTGTGCCTCTGATAGTTTTTCCTCTTCCTCTAGCCACTTACCCAGTCTGCGTGCCATTATCGACGAGAGGATTTTATATCCTATGTCCA
>NW_021680859.1:155133-157969 GCF_001412515.2 Diachasma alloeum | reverse complement strand
TCAAGTCCTCATTCAGCTTCAGATCCCTCTCCTCTTCTTCCCTGGCGTCATTCCGTCCATCTTTCTGGGTCTCTCTTTCTTCTCTATCCTGTCCAACTGTCTCTTCCTCAGCCCTCTCCCCCTGCTTTTCCTCTGTTTCCAGCAAGCTCTTAAAGTGGTTCACCCATTCCTCCTCTGAGACCATGTTTACTTCCTTTTTTCTTCCCTGTCTGAACCAGTTCATTGCCTTCCACCATTCCCCCATTGTTTTGCTCGCTGCTACCGCTCTCTGTTTCTCTTCTATCCACTCGGCAATCAGCCTGCCTCGTATTTTCCTCAGAGACCTCTTGTGTTCGTTGTACCTTCGTTTGGAGTTCCAGTCTCTCCTTCTTCTGAATCTGTTCAAGCTTCTAAACATTTTCCTCCTCTCCTCTTGGTATTCTCCTGTGTCCCATGCCGCTCCTTCTTTTTTCTTGTTGCCTGTCACCATCTTTGCTTCGTGTGCTGCTTCTGTGGTAATTTTGACCAGTCTCGCCCATCTCTCCTCCGTATTCTCAACCTCTTCAATTCTGTCCGTCCATCTTTTCTCCCATTTTTCCTGGAAGGTTTCCTCTCTTGTCTCTCTCCATTTCAACCTCGGTTCTCTATTTTCTCTCCCCTCCTCCCCTCTCTTCGTTCTCTCACTCCAATCTACCTTCAGTATGATTGGTAGGTGGTCCGAACCTTCTTGTTCTGCTATCTCCATGCTCCTGAACCACCCGGGGGCTTCCTCTTCCTCCAGTCTTACTATTATATAGTCGCAACACGCTGCCCAAATCTGCCTCTTCTCCTATGAATGTTAGCTGTCCCTCCTCATCTCCTTCGGCCCTTCCATTCTGGATTAATAGTGCCCTCTCTTCGCACCAGTCCACGAGCTTTCTGCCTTCGTCCCTCGTTGTTTTATCCTGTGACCTCCTTTCTTTTATTCCTGTCCTCTCTTCCGTTCCACATTCTGATATCCCTTGTAACTCTCCTATCCTCGCATTTAAATCTCCTGTGACTATCAATCTCTCTTCTGATCCTTCCAGGTCCTCCAACATACCATCCATCTCCTTGAGTACTTTTTTCAGATTCTTTCTATCATTATTGTATGTATTTATTACTACGTACCCATCCCTGCTTCCTTTTGCTTTAATCGACATTCTCAGCCCATACTTCCACTCCTCCACTTTCCAGTCTGCTTCCAGTGTCCTCCTGATTCCCATTAGGAAGCCTCCACTCGCCTTCCCTCGTCTGTGTATCCTTATCGCCTCTTTGCCAAACCACTCGAATTGTTTATTCAGTCTGTCCATCATTTTTGCCATTCCTTTTGTCTCTAAGTGTGTTTCCTGAAACATCACCACATCCATTTCTTTCCACTGTTCCTCGTTCTTCCCTATATTTATAGAATTTTCTACATTCCAGTGCCACATCTTTAATATTCTCTCCTCTCCTTCCTCTCCACTGCTTGCCTGCTGTCTAAAAGGGCCCTCTCCTCTCGGTCCTTTCCCTTGCGACCTTTTGCCTCATTTCTCCTTCCACCTCATCCCACTCCAACCAGATACCATCCACACAGATGCAGTTATATTTTGTCCCTGCCTGCTTCTTGGTCTTCCTCCAGTTTTCTGCTTCTCTTTCCAGCCATGCCTGTACCTCCTTCTGTCTGTCTGTGAGATCGTCCGAGATGTACACCCCCCATCCCAACTCTTTCAGCTTCGTTTTCTCCTTCATTACCTCTATTTTGCTGGCTCTCTCTTCCATTCTGACCGTCAGCCCTCCCTCCTCTCTTCTGTCCAACTTCTCCACCCTCGCTCTCACTCCAAGTGTTTCCCATAGCCAGTGCTCTAACTCCTCTTTCCTTGTCCTCGTGATTAATGTTAATCCCTCAATAATCATGTTTTTCCTTCTTAATCTTCTCATCTCTAGTTCCTCTTCCCTTTCTTCTTGTGTCAGTTTCCTTGGTGGTGGATTGTTGAAACCTACCTCCTCTTCTTCTGCTCCCCTCTCCTTTAATTCGACTCTATCTCTCTCAACCCTCTCCTTTCCATCGCCCTCTCCCTCCTGATTCCTCTCGTCCTCCCTAACTTTCAGTCTCTTGGTCTCATTCCTCCGCTCTTCCATGGTTCTGTGCCCTTGCCCTATCTGTGCTCTCTGGCCTCCAGGGCCCCCAACCCTCCTGTCGCTTTCGCTCCATGTGCTAGGGTCACCCCTTCTGCCTGAGAGGCTTCCAGACGGGCTCACTGTTCTCACCGTATTTGCTGGACTTATCGGGACATCCCTTCCGTCTTCTGTCGCGTCTTTTGTCTTCTTCAATTCTTCTCTTGCTTCTTCTGCTCTGATCTTCCATGTCTCTGCCACCCCTTTCCACTGCCTCACTTTTGACTCTAACTCCTCCACCTGATCTTCACTCACTCTCAGTCGTTCCTGCGTGTCTCTGAGCTGATCTGTCAATTGATCCTCTTCCGACTCTCCTCTTCTCCTCTCACAATTTTCACACCGTATTTTCACTTTCCCTACTTCTTTCCTGATCAGGTATTCCAGGTCTGCCATCTTTTCTTCCCATTCCTCTTTCTGTTTTCTCTCCCACTTTTCCATCCACTTCTCCAGCCTGTCAAGCCTAATTTCCTCCCTCCCTGTTGGTGTTCCATCCCTGCTCCTGTTCCCCTCCATTTCCTCGTTCTCTTCCTCCTGTCTACTCTCACTTCTGCTTATTTGTGTTGGGCTAATTGCCTGCGTCCCAATCGCACTCTGTGTTGTGTGCACTGTCCTTACCTCTCCCGCATTTCCTCCAACGGGTGTTCTCGGGAGGGTCCATGTCGGCTGGAGAGCCACTGTTGCT
>NW_021680859.1:151839-152062 GCF_001412515.2 Diachasma alloeum | reverse complement strand
GATTTTTTATAAATTAAAAAAAAATGAATTTCGGGGAAAATACATGAGTATGCGGTTTCTCCGGGGGGTTGAAGACACCCGCCTATATCCGGAGGGATGAAAATTTAGGCGGGTGAGGGGGAGGGGTTTAAAACTACATTGTTATGAAATTTACCTCTCTGGAAACATGCGCTGAGTTTTTATAAATTAAAAAACATGAAATTCGGGGAAAATACCTGATTAT
>NW_021680859.1:150888-151337 GCF_001412515.2 Diachasma alloeum | reverse complement strand
AATACATGACTATGCGGTTTCTCCGGGGTATTTTCCCCGAAATTCTTTTTTTTTTCATTTATAAAAAATCTGCGCATGTATCCGGGGGGATAAATGTTATAAAAATGTAATCTCAGACACCTTCTCCTCACCCCCCTCAATTCTCATCCCTTCGGATATATGCGGGTGTCTTTAACCCCCCAGAGAAATCGCATAATCATGTATTTTCCCCGAAATTCAGATTTTAATTTATAAAAACTCAGCGCATGATTCCAGAGAGATAAATTTCATAACAATGTAGTTTTAAACCCCACCCCCTCACCCCCCTAAATTTTCATGCCTCCGGATATATGCGGGTGTTGTCAACCCCCTGGAGAAACCGCATAATCATGTATTTTCACCGAAATTCATGTTTTTTAATTTATAAAAACTCAGCGCATATTTCCAGAGAGGTAAATTTCATAACAATG
>NW_021680859.1:106952-150202 GCF_001412515.2 Diachasma alloeum | reverse complement strand
ATGCCCCTCTTCGCCCCTATTTGACCCGCAGCATTCTCCTCCTACATATCTATTTGCGATAACATTGTTCACGTAGGGCAATTGGGTCAGTACAGAATTAAACTAATTTAAAAAAATGCCAATATGAACCTATTGGATAATCAATTTTCTCCCGCCACTGCTGCCGACTTTATAGGCCTGGGCGAGAAGTCGACACTGCCGCCATCCGGCGGCGTCCCCCCTACTGATTTATTTTTCCTTTCAATACGCAAACTGTTATTTTCCTTAATTAATGGAGATTAATGTCATTAAAGCTACTAAAATTCCTTAATAATTCATAGATTTACATCCATAATCGTTTCAGGTATCACATACCCTTTTTTACACCAAAACAAGTAGCCACCTAACAGCCACCTAACTTAAGTGGCTGCTTGCATCCCAGGGTGTTAGGCACAAATTATCGCCATTCGCCCGGATTGGTCTGCTAGATAAACGCCCCAAATGTAAAAATTGTTTTTTCGGCATTCCGGCCGTAAGGCAGGGATTCACGGACGCGCTGAGCATCCACCAATACATTGATGACGAAAAAACCTGTAAATATCACTCAGTAACATGCTCACTGTCACATGCTCTCTATCCCCAGCTTGTTTGGAATTATTGTAGTCCTCTATTCCTTCGATTTTCTCAAAATTGACCACTAAGTGCACAACCGAACATACACAGATGGCCATCAAACTTGGTATTTTTACATTTCCGGCCATTCTACATCATGTCCAAGCGAAATTAGAAAATCTACAAATTGAACGATTTCAATGCTTCCATTCGGAAGCAAAAGAAAAAGCCACCAGCTAAACTCGAATTGCATAAGGCACCATCTCCATAGGTAGTCTCCGTGTGGTTATAATAATGCCTACATTGTAATGATACCCGTATCTCTTCCCTCCACATTAGCTCCAAGACAAAAATGATTCATATCTTCATAAATCGCATTACAGACAATTCCGAACTGAGTCTTGAAAAAAATTCAAATTCATTAATAAATAACATCAACCCCTACAAAATATTAAGATGATTAACTGGCTGTAGTGGATATGCCACAGCAATACTCAACGTATAGGTTTTTTCACTGTTAACTTTTTCCTACTTGTCGCGTATATTTCATTTATTTCCTCAACCTTCTGTTGTCTATATAAAATACAAACTTTATTAATTGAGTTATGTTCAATAAACGTCTTTCCATTGCATTGAAATTTTCATGTTTCATATATCATTACTCATATTTTAATCGTTTTATTTATTTATAGTATTTGTTAGTATTTTTTAGTATTTGTTTTATAGAATCACAAAACGAAAAAGTGACTCCATTCACAGAGTTTTTTGCATTTATGATGAATTTACCTTTCGCATCCTGTTAATTTCCAAGCGGATTAAATACTCCAGGGGATGTAATAACTCACTCCATTATTTATGCGCATTTAATGGAAACAAACTACCAATAACAATTCTAGGATGTTATGAAGAGATGTGGAGGAGGGGTAAGTAAATCAGAAACACATGTCGAGGGAAAATGGTTTTCCCATGGATTTATCCGCAAGGTGGAGCGTTGTTCAGGCACAGTCTGGTGCGCTGCACTAGAGCGGATGTACTGCGATTACCCCGAGTCTTATCTACCAGGACACCCTACCTCAAGGGACCTCAGGAAATGCATAAGGAGGATTTTCGGTTGACACCAGAAAGCTACGTCCCTGGAGACAGCTTCGAGGTGGAGGTTCAAGGAGAGAAATTACGTTTCATCTACTGATAAAATGCACTTCATTGTCTTGGCTGGAATATTAGTATTTTTTTTATGGAGAGGTTAATTGTGCTTGAGATGAAGCTAATGGGTTGATCATTAGTTACCGAGATAATTCAATGGTTAAGTGATACAGATGACTGATATTAATGTTTAGAGAAAATAATATTTTGCCCATTCCATTCGTTTACTTTAATTCATAGTCGTTTAGTTGCAAAAAACACGCTGAATGTCAATATCACGCATAATCGCTATTCTTCCGGCTCTTTATTTTATTCAGATAATATTGTAGGCCAGTCAAATTACGGTTTGGAAATTAAGGATGATAGAAGAAGAATTAAATCCATGCAGAAGAATGATGTGAAACACATACCAAGTTTTTGGGATTGTAGCAGACCGGAAAATTGTTTTTTGAAAAATTCAATACTGCAAAATTAAGCATCCACGCGACCGTTTTTGCTTTACGCCGACGAAACCATGATAGATCGGATAAAAATGCATATGACTCAATTTGTAGAGCATGAAATTTCCTACAAAAAAGTCAGTGGCGGCATTTTCGTAATGTCAACCGTCAAGCCGCCGAGCGTGCCCAAAGTTGAACAACGAAAAAGCTGATTCGCCGCCAACGCCGAAAAGTCCATTTTAGTTACAAAATGCAAATAATTTATGAAAAAGTTGATTAAAAAATCTGAAAAAAATCTGGATGTATCTTGACCCTTCACAGAATGTCTCCAGGAGAGGAAATTTTTTTAAAAACATTTTTCAATTTTTCAGGAGTCCCCATTTTTCTCTTTTTTTTCAATTTTTAACCAATATTTGCCATAACATAACTTTTGATCCAGTTATCTTATTGGAATAAGAACAAAAGGTGATTTTTTCTCGTTCTCTCCTCTTCATTTTCACTCTATTGACCTTTTCACTCAACTTTCATATTCAACTTATTATCTGTTGATAAACTAAAAAAATTGCTGTTTTTTCACTATATAATCTGACTAGAAAAATTTTTGATCAAGCTCGGTAGCTTTATCTCAAATTTTAGTCATTGGGATCAATCTTGAATTTTTTCATATTTTTCTTTGATTTTTGATTTTTTTTTAAATTTTTTGATATGTTGGTATTTTTTCATATTTTCAATACTTAGTGAGCTATGAGTTATTTTAGATTTAGGGAAATATTGTCGGGCGCGCCCCACTCCACGCGCTTGATCTCCCCACTCTCCACATTCTCCGCGTAGCGGAACTTTTGCAAACGTTTCCTTTGCTAATTTTCTCCAAAGGGCTGTAAAGCAAAAAAGGTCGCGTGGACGCTTAATTTTGCAATTTTGAATATTTTTAAACAATTTCCCGGTTTGCTACAATCCCAAAAACTTAGTGTTTCATATCATTCTTCCGCATGATATCTCATGGTTTTTATCCTTCTTCTATCATCCTTGATTTCGGCCGAAAAAAGTCCTTATTTGACTGGCCTATTGCAGTACATATCATCGACGGTCAGTTGACCATATTAGAATTTTGTGAGGGTTGATGTTATTTATTAATAAATTTGAATGTTTTTCAAGATGCACTTCGAAATTGTTTGTAATGCAATTTATGCAGTCACGGACCATTCCTGTCGTGGATCTAATGTGGAGAGAGGAGGTAGAGGTATTACTAAGCACACGGAGATACTTGTTTTGATTGACTTGCAATTTCGCGATATGGGCGGGAAATGCATTACACTGTTATAAATTTTCGTCAGAATTTTCCGTGCTAAATCCCGGAAATTTTCATTATATTCAATTTCCATTGAAATTTCAGGAAAACTTGTCATTGAGAAATCAAATATTCCATTGCTTTTCTGTTTGAATGATTTGAAAATCAATAAAATACTTGATTTTTTAGGTCAATTATTCCGTGAAAATTCATAAAAATCTGGAAAATTCAGGGAAAAATGGAAACTTTAGGTCGTTTTGTTTTTGAATATTCATGTTCCACTGGAAATTCAATCAAGTTGTGGAATCTCCATCTCATTCCCACTGAAAACTCATGAATTTCCTGGAATTCTACCTAAAACTTGAATATGATGTCTTCTATGAAATTTCAAAAAATTTCTAACAGTGTATACCAGACGGGACCGGCTCCGGTACGTTTGGTCCAAAATCTTTTGGTCCAATCTCTTTTCGTCCAACCTCAGTTCGTCCAATGAAGTTTTTGGTCCAATTTTATTTCGTCCAATCCTTCTTTAGTCCAATATTTTCTTTGTCCAATGTAATTTTGGTCCAAAAAAATGCGGATTATTTTGGGAAGTGGAAAATTATGTAGGCATTTTTTTTCAACATTTCAAGTAATTGAAACAATTTTAATGGTAGACATTTGGAACATTTAAACTTTTGAAAACACTCTTTTTTAACAATGACATTTCTGGCATACAATTTTAAGGGAAAAGAATTTCTATCTGTCTTCGATAGCAGTTCTAAAGGCACTGTTGTACTGGGTTTGAACGTTGCTCGCGTGTACGTGAATCTGGTTTGGTGTCGTTATCAATGGGTAATTGGTTTTGAGTTTCTCGGGTTTGTGTTTGTATTTACCTGTGTTTATGATGTGTTTATGCCATTTAATCTGGGCCGAATTGAACGTATTACTCATTGGACGAAATGATTTTTAGACCTAGTGATTCTTGGACGAAATGAATTTTTGGACGAAGTGATTTTGGGCGAAATGTCATTGGACGAATTGTTTTTGGACCAAATGACCCCTATCCGACGGGACCATCATAGGTTGTTATCGGCCTGACCGGTGCCTTCTACAATATGAATTCAGTTTGTGCCGACAGGGATTTACTTGTAGATAGGTAGTACAGCCTATCCATGATGGCTTTTTCAATATGATGTGCGGTGTTGATGTGTGTGCTCCATAAGACCTTTTGTCGAGTGTCACTCCGAAATATCAAATATAGTAGATTTTTTATTTTATTTGAGTAACAGAGGATTGGATCAGAAAATAGAATGTGTGCTAAGAGCAGGAAAAGCAAACAGTGAAAACCCTATATCTTGAGTTTTGCGGTGATATATCAACTACAGTCAGTTGACCATCTTTAAATTTTGCCGGGGTTGATGTTTGTTATTAATAAATTGGACAGTTTTTGCATAATTGAAACAGATGGTAGCAGGGCATCACCCACTCCATTTCCCGAAGGCATTAAACAAAGATGATCAGAGAGATTCTATCCTTGTCTGATCCATTGAAAAGTGGGTACCCCCTGGCGCCATTAGTTCATGAATCCACCGAAAACTCCTTAATTTGAATATTTCTCTAAATGCACTTCGGGATTGTCTGTAATGCGTTTTATGAAATCATGAATTATTTCTGTGTAGGATTTAAAGTGGAGAGAGGGGATAGGGGTGCTGTGGTGGGTCTTATTAATCCTCGATCATTTGCGCTCGGCCGCCAGCCTTCATCCGTCGCACGGTTAATGCAGCGCCGCTCGGTTAAACCTAACGCGCTATTGCCATCTTGGCACTTACCGCTATGCGCACCTTCCAAGTGTGGCAGTGAATGTAGCAACACTGTCGCTCGAGAGGTCGAGAAGGATTCACTCGCAACGGGCGGTGCGGGGCCGCTTTTCTGTCCGTTCGACTTTTCTTTCCTTTTTTTTAGCTAAACACATTTCCCGAGATAAAAATGGATAACGCCAACGCTTAATGAAATAATTGTGTTAGGACCTCAAATGTTTCTAGAATTTTTAAACGTCAAGAAACACGCTGAAATATTTTAAAAAATGAGAACAGGTGGCACCGCGCTCATTGAGCGAGTGATCGAGGGTTAACCAACTTTTTGTGTGATGTCACTCGGAGAAATTTCGCCGTGCTAGGGATGCTTATATCATTATTCTTCAATACAAGTATATAAATTTAGATTTCGTGCTGTACAATATAAATTCGGTCGTCATATTGACATTTCCGATCAATATGATGATTTTCCGCAGCTATCGACTCAAGTATTCAAAAAATAAAAATAAATAACATAAACAAACTGCCATACAACAAAATTCTCGAATTTTAGCACCATCCAGATTTTCAAGAGAATTTCATACCGATTTCCGATTTGAATGAACCCATTGTCATGGATTTCCGAAGATTGCGAGGTAAAGCGCGTGTGTTTGCGTAGCCGACCGCGATGTAAATCGCTTGACCGGCGGTGAACTCAAATGCCAAACAGTTATACTGTATTCCTCGCGTATTATCCTCATGGAAATTCCGCGCATGGGGGATTTACCAAGGATAGATTTTAAAGAGTCAGTGTATGTCATGGGGAGAGACTTCCATTTAGGGACTAGTCTGTGTGTCGATGAAAAATGCATATGCGTGAGGGATATTATTATTTCACGTAATTGGTAAATTTTGACATCGGTTCGTTCCCAGTGCAACATCAGAGGGTTCAATTAAATAGCAAATTTGTGGGTTTCATTGAGAGAGCCTTTTGTCATTATCTTCCGTCCTGACAAATAAATTCGCCGAACCGATGTCAACGATTCAATGATTTTCATCGATAAAAATTGGATCAAATCGTCGAATTCTCGACTATTGATACGTATTGTCATTAAAATTAAATCTCCGCAGGTAAAAAAATTTTATTCCGTTGAGTAATAAACAAAGGCCAAATGTTTTCTTCTTTGCGTTCCATTCAATTTAGCACTTTTTTCCTCAAATAAGTATAAACATTCTATTTCCAACGAACCTCATTCCTCATGGTAACAGTTTAGCCGTGTTGAGCTCAGCTGTTGTATTACAGGTGGAAGTTATTCCGTCCCTAATCCTCGCGGTGATTAAGAACACGAAAGCATATCCCTGGATGATGAGGCGACCGTGGATAAGAAGCCATTGGTAGAATAATGCCAAATGGGGTGGGTTGTGAATGCTTACGTGGGACGACTTGTGTTGTTCTGCTTGTGGACTTTTCAGAGAATGAGGTTGAACAGTTTTTGTCCACTTTCTCGCACTCTGGAAAGTTACCTCGACGGTTGCTCAATCACGAAATCCAAAAAGTTGATATGACGGCTAGAAAATTTCACGAAGAATTTTTTTTTGTAAAAACTATTTAGTGTTCACGGCAAATTTCACTAGCAAAACGTAATCACAGAGTGCGACAATCGTTAATTTGGTAATCTGACCTATAGTCTAAACTAAATTGAATTTAGTTTTGTTTCAACTATAGTCCTAAAATAAGACCTTTTTTCATCTAAAAAAAAAACGTCTGATAGACGAGATATTTCCATAATGTCTTGCAATACAAGTCACTAAATTTGAGGCATTTCTTCTGCCTCAATTCAAGGCTCTTCACGACTATTCAATCACTAGTCATTTATAATATTGACACTGCGACAAGACATTAAACCTACAGAACTATAGAATTATCCGATCGTCACGTTACGTCTTAGGTGATTTATCCATTTTCTTCCAATTTATTGAAGTTCTGAATTTATTGAGAGCGTCGGGCGGGTGGGAGATGTCTAATGAATTTAAATACAGTATCATTGCAGGATCAGAAATGCGTAAAAACTATTTTAAGGAAAATCCTGTGTCAGTATTTTTGACCACAAAAATTCTATTACGCTTGTTTTCCTGGATCTCTTCAAATTCTGCTTCATGACTGCTATTTTCAACGCAACTAAAATTATCAGTGAAAAAAAAAATGATTGCCTCTTTTCATGCAACGTGGTCGACCATTGCAGAAAATAAGTTTAACACACGTGGAGAGAATTATTTAGTGCATTTCACCAACTAATTGTTGAAAGGAATGAATTACCAACCATGTGGTGAATTTCAACAGCTAGTTGTTCAATTTCAATAACTAGTTGGTGAATTTTAACAAACTAGTTGGTGAATTTCAATAACTAGTTGATGAATTTCAACAAACTAGTTGGTGACATTTAACAATTAGTAATTGAAATTTACTAACTAGTTGGTAATTAATTTTTTTCAACACCTAGTTGGTGAATTCCAACAACTATTTAGTGGATTTCAACAACTAGTTGTTGAAAAGAATTAATTACCAACCAGTTGGTGAATTTCAACAGCTAGTTGTTGAACTTCAAGAATTAGTTGGTGACATTTAACAACTAGTTGTTGAAATTCACTGACTAGTTGGTAATTAATTTTTTTCAACAATTAGTTGTTGAATTTCAACAATTATTTGGTGGATTTCAACAACTATTTGTTGAAATTCACCAAACAATTGTTTCCCTGCAAAAGATCTTCCAGTAAAACACCTAGAATATCCAGATCGCCTTAATGGATCTGATTGTCTTAATGTATCAATTTGATCCTGGTAGGAGATGAAGAATGGGCCAATATTAGCCGAGGAAGGCTCAGTGTTGGCCAAGATTGGGCCACCCTCGGCCTATCCAGGGCGTTTTCTCATCTTCTCCCAAGAGAGAAGACAAACTCCTTGAAGTAGCGGACAAATACGTCGTTATTTCAGATACTAGTTTTTCTAGTTTGCTCTATCAAAAATTTCACTCAAATAGTTTTGTCATTCAACAGTCGAAATGAATCAGTTTTTCGAAAATAGCATTCGCTATGTTTCGCTCACTCACTCACGAAACACCATTACCAATGCCGCAAAGCATCTCCATCTCCCCATTTTTATCGTCATAAATAATGTAAACTCAGAATACGTGAAATTCGTCTGTGGTTTTCTCTCGTCCGAGTGATCCAGCGCTCGGTTTACTTTTATACTTGCATACGTGCGCTATTATGTATGTATGTCATAACGTGAATTACTGCGTGCGCTTTACCGAATTATCGGCGAATACACAGACCAGGTGATATTATCAGAATTGGGGATAATCATCGCTTTCGGATGCGTGTACATGGATGAGGGGTCAATTGTCCCAGACCATATTGGATGGCAGTAATTGTCGAAACATTTTTCAATTTAGTATTTTGAGTGGATGGTAATTAGTTAATTCGTATAGTTCCAAAAAGTAATTTATCAATTTTATCCAGCGCTCATTTTTATAATGAATTTTCATGAATTTCGTATTTCATAATGAATTTTATTTTTGCAATTTCAGACATTAAATTCCAAATATTATAATTTACCTCTCTACATTTCTCCTTGATTTGCCATCCTCTACTCGCAATTTTATCCCTGTAAAATTGCATTTGACATTCAATTATATTTTTCATCTAAAATTTATATGAGAACAAAGACATTCAGGACCAGACAATTAAATACAAAGTGTAAGAAATGAAGTAGAAAGGAAAAAGAGTTGCAGTGATAATAACAGAAATAAACATTCGTTAGGGTTGTCGGTTGCTCGCTCCCATTACACGTGGGCTGCACTGTTAGAAATTTTTTGAAATTTCATGGAAAATATGGTAGTACATCTCATGAGAGTAACATTGAATCCGATTTAGAGGAAACATTGTTATGAAATTTCAAGTTTTAGATATAGTTCATACGCTGAGGCCAAAAGGTAAATCGATGTGAATTCTTGAAACTTGGGTATCTTATGTATTTTGATGTCCTGAAACCGAATATGTAACTTTTTTTGTGAATAAGTTAAGCATTCAATAGTTATTAACAGTTTAATTATTTGAACGCGTTCATTACCGCCATTTTCATTCGTATCAAAAAAAGTTTCGAATAAAAGATGTCCTTTGAAATTTTATGTCACGGCGACCGATAAACCGCGTTTCTAACCTCGCTTCGCTCGGTTCAAACGCGGTTTACGGTCGCAAGACATAAAATATTATAGACCACTCGGGCACAAACTTCGTTTTCAACAAATGTGAATACAGACCTCGCCGTCGGCTCGGCCTGTAACCTTCACATTCGTCGAAAACGAACTTAGTGCCCTAGTGCTCTAATGTACTATAAAAAATACAACTATTTTCGATTTTTTGAAATCGATTGACTTTTGGAGCAAATATGATAATTTATACTTGACAGATGTTGAAATCTCCTCTAGTGTTTTGAGTGGCTCATCCGTTCGGGCTTCTGATGCAAAATTAATGACCAAAATAGTCTCGGAAATAAAAAAAGTTTAAACAAAAAAGTTCCATAGAAAGACAATAAATGGAGTGTTTCTTTATTTTTAGAAAAAGGACCATTTTTTGACGGAGATTTGACGTTTTGAATAATGTACGTGCTCTGTCGAGGTTTGCCTCTCTGAGGGGCTTAAAGAGTACCCTGATTTACAGTGAATTTTCAATAAAAAATTATTTTTTTCATCATTAATACATACATAACCAATCATTATTCGTATATAACTTTTTTTTTATAAATAAGCAGTGCCATAAATAGTTATTAACAATGAGATGTGATTCTCATTTGTGGGGTTTAGATAATGCGATTCAGATTTCACAGAAAATTACAAATTTTTAAGCAGCATTAAGACAAGATTTCCTCAACTTATTGAAATTTTCTACGAAAAAATGAATGTCTAGTATTGAATTACATTGAATTTTCAATTAATTGCAAATTCAACATTATATTTACCGAAATTTTCTTAATTTCTATCAAGTTTCCCATTGATTTTCCCATAAAATTCTGAATTTTCAATGATGAAATTCCACCGACGTCGGTGGCCGAGTGGATTAGACGCGAGTCTAGTGAGCGAAAGGTTGTGAGTTTGATTCCCCGTGGAACCGAATTTTTCAACGGAAGGCTCCGGCGAGCGGGAGGTTGCTAATCGAGGAACCGCCTGTACCGGCATGGGTTTTCTGTGGTTTCCCCATGCTACTTCTATGTTCTATAGAAGTGCGAATGCGGTACAGTGTAGAATCCACAGCCGCATGCATAGGGTTGGATAGAGTGCCGAATGGGACCCGAAAAAGGGACTCCCAGGCCGTAAAAAAAAAAAAAAATGACGAAATTCCTTGAAATTTTAGCGGAACTAAAATGTGATAAGAATTTCCTGAAAGTGTATCGGAAATTTACAGCCAAAAAATTTTCAAGTGTATAAAAAAAATCGATTTATGATGAACTTACAAAAATTCATAAGTATAAGATGAAATATCTGCATGAAACAAGAAATTTTCTCATTCCCATAAAAACTAGAATATTGCTCATAACGACGATTAGAGATTGTCATAGATAGTTCTTTTTTTTATTCAAAAACTTATATGTCTGCTTGTGTGACCTGTTAAACGGCGTTACATCGAAAAAAAACTCTGGACACATTTGTCTTATTGAAAAACAAAAAAAACAGGGGTCTCACTTTACCCCGGATCTCATTTTCCCCTGGTCTTCTCTATTCATTAATTTTTTATCCATCACTCATTTTTATACTGATTTTTTTAGACGGTCAATGCTAAATATTGTAATTTTCTCCTCTAGATTTCCCCTTTATTTCCCATCCTCGACACACAATTTTATCCTTTTAAAATTGCATTTGACACTCAATTATATTGGTTGTCTAAATTTTTTGAGTATAAAGACATTCAGAATCAGATAATAAAATATAAAGTGGAGAAAATGAAGTGGAGGGAAAAAAATTAAAGTAAAAATTTTAAAAACAAAAAAAAGAATAAATGGGACGACTGAAGGGGGGGAGGTAGAGGACAAGAGAACGTGCAATGGCGCGACCGAGTGAAATTACGAGCGTATGCCGGGGCCGACGAGGGTAACATCACATGGTGCAGAGAGGGGAGAAATGGGATAAAGGCACTCTCGTGTGTTGGCTTTCCCCAAAACTTACGTGAAATTAGATTTTAAATTCCCCCCGGGTGCCTGCTCTCTCGTATCGTGACGATGTCGGGCCCCTGTACTTCGGTGAAAATTGTGGATATCATAAAGACACGAATAGTGTAGCTTAAATGAAAGTGCTCTAAAAAATATTGAATTGACACTAAAAATATAAAAAATCCAATAATGAACTTATTCAATTATGTATAAAAAAAATGATTGAATATGATAAAATCACAGGATTTTATTTCGGAAAACATAACACAATCATTTTACCTCATCACTGTTTTAATTGTAGAAGAAATAATGAAATTTGAGAAAAATTACTCTCGGCTCTCTTCGAGGGTCCTTGCGATGTCCAAACACTTCAGATCGGATGAAAACAAACGATTGATAAAATTATTTCTCAAGCGAGATGACACTTGTTTGCAGAAGTGAAATTATAGTTATCGATAAAAATAGCGAAAATTCCTGAGTAATTTCCCGAGGTAATGCGATATTATTACAGCAAAGTGAGAGGTGGATACCGCGAAGACATCATTCCACCTCCACCCACCTGTAAAATACAAGAAGATACTTTCCCTAATATTGGAAAGGATCACGCTCCAATTGTACAGATTACAACCGTCACTTGAACCGCATTTACCTCCTTTCACATGGATAAAAAATAGTTTACTGAATTGAAAATATCATTTCTCCAATTGAAAATATTTTTCTTAATAAAAAAAATGAAATAAATTTTAAAAGAACATTGAGAAAGATAGAATAAAGAATGCGATAGTGGCTACTATTGAGATATTTTAAAAAGTGGCACATTTAATTGAAAAAAATGCATTTGATTTAGTTTTTTCAATTACATTTTCGAAATTTTCCATTTGATGAAAATGTATCCCCTCGTTCCATCAAGTTAACTGCGTCGAATTCCCGCCCCAACATCGTCTATTCTAATTGCTTCTCTGAGATTAGCATGACAAAAAGATACCGGAGAAATTGTCGCGCCGTCAATGCAATCTTTTTATACATTACAATACTATTTTTTGTCTCTCGAGATCTCGGAAAAAATCTCCACGGGTGCGTCACATGGCGGGGGAATTATTCATAAAATGTGTAGGGGGGAATAATATGTAGAGGAGTGGAAGAAATGAGAAGAATGAGAAACGAAGAAACAGGAGATGGAGAATTGAGGAGGAGCCTGGACCGCGAGAAAAAAAACCTCGACTCTTAATAAAAAAAAAGCGGGATGCTTTGCATTCCGAAATGAAGCCAGCAATGTTACAATGGAGATAGGTATCCTCCGAGTTTGAGGATGATGAGAATATGTTGTATCTTGTCTTTCGCGTATTTACTTTCCACTCATTAGAACAGAGAAGCAGCTGGGGAATTAGAATATGAAAATAGAGGTTTATTGCGGATAAGCCGTGTGTGGATTTGCTTAATTGAGCGGGTGACGTCAATTGAAGTCACTATCTAAATGTGAATACATAAAAAAAAAGTCGGTCTGAATCAGACCGAAAAATCAGTCTGAATCAAGTCGGACGGAATCATGCCGGGAATCGACTTATTTCATGTCTAATTAACGGCATGAATCAAGTCGGACTCGGACTGATGCAAACCGGAATATTGGTCTGATCCAACTCGATTTTGCTTCCGAATGGAAGCTTTGTAATCGTTCAAAATTAATTTCCAAATTTTTGTGTCAGGGTAACTAAATATGGTCTAAAAAGTCTAAATATGGGATTTTTAGATGGTGTATGTATGTATGTCTGTATGTATGTGTGTGTACTTTTTTCAATTTTTTTTCGCAATTTTCTTTATAGGAACTTGATGAAATTTCATGAATTTTTCCATGGATATAGACGTTAATAGGCTCTATTCATAGACACCAATTAAAGTTGAATTATTCATAGAGTTTGTGAAATATTGGTATTTTTTCAAAAATCGATTTTTCGACACTCACAATCAGTCCAAGAATTGTTATCAGAATGAAATGAATCATGGCTTAAAAAATTTTTAATGATAGCCTCTTGATTCTATCAGAATATGATGCGGATCGCATCTATCACTGTTGAGTGACAGCATATAGCTTGTGAGATTTTTTTTTCATTTTTTTTCATGATAAATTGGAAAAATTAACAGTCATATCAATGAAATCATGGCTCAAAAATATTGCTTTGATGCTTTCTCGATGAAGTGCAAAGATGATGAAAACAGTATAACTATTTATTAAGTTGTATAGTAGCAATATGAAGCTTTAGGTCATATGGGGGTCATATATGGGTTATATGGGGTCATATAAAAGTTGTACGGGGT
Organism: Diachasma alloeum; assembly: GCF_001412515.2. Taxonomy (NCBI): domain Eukaryota; kingdom Metazoa; phylum Arthropoda; class Insecta; order Hymenoptera; family Braconidae; genus Diachasma; species Diachasma alloeum. The sequence continues at coordinate 136,450 of NW_021680859.1, read as the reverse complement.
CATATGGGGGTTATATGAGGTCATTTGGAAGCTATCTGAGGACATTTGGCGTCATAATGGACTCATATGGGGTTGTATGAAGGATGTAGGAGGTCATATTGGAGTAATTTGGCATTATATGGGGGTTACACGGCGTCATGTGGGGGTCACATTGGGTCATATGTGCTCATATGGGGCTATATGGAAGACATATGGGGTTATATGGAGATCATACGGGGTCATATGAAGTCATATATAGGCGTTAAATAGGAGTCATATTGTGTTATGGGGTCATACAAGGATCGCATCAGCTCGTACAAGAGTCATATGGGGGTCATATAAGATTATATGGAGTGATATGCAGTCATGTGGGCTTATGTGGAGCCAAATAGAATCCCATGGGGGTTCTATGGGCTCATAAAAGGATAATATAGGGATCACAAGAGAGTCATATGGGTGTCACTATTCAAAACAATGAAAAATAAGAGTAATAAATTTCAAAAATAGAGAATCCATTCGGAAGCATATTGCTAATTTGTTAGCAACATAAACTATACCCATATACACAAAATGCGATTATCGACTTGTTTTGGTTTGATGCGGACCGATTTTTTGGTTTGATTCAAGCTGCTTTGTCCCTAAATTCTGAATGTGCACCCCCCTCCCGTAGACGACTGTTTTCTTCGGTGAGTTCTTCAAGGATATCTAAAAAATTAAAGGCGATAGCGAATTGTTACTGAGAAAATTGGGGGAAGGGAGGAGAGTTTCTCAATTTTTTTGGTTGGGAATTCTCAATGCTCAACGCACCTCCCCCTCCCTCCCAATTTTTCAGTAAAGTTCGCTATCTCCTTTAGTTTCGGAGATATCGTTGAAAAACACATCAACGAGCTAAATCGACTACGGGAGGGCTGTACATCGAGAATTCAGCCCCCCCCCCCCCTCCCCCACCACCCCAAGCACCCAGCCCCACACAAAGATCCTCTTACGTAAAACCCCATTGACGAAACCCCATAGAGGCAAATCGTCTTGAATCAAACAGAAAAATCGGCTTGAATCAGATCGATAAATCGACTTGGATAAATTCAAGTCATAATCCTTCTGAATTTATGTCACAACCTATCCCCAATTTCAGACCTAAATTTAAGTTACGACCTAAATTCAATACCCGATTCAAATCCAAGTCACTGAATGTAAATGGCTATTTATGTCTATACCTAAATTCAAGTCCCAAGCTGAATTTGGTCTGTAGACCTGAATTTAAGCCGCTGTCTTAATTCAAGTTCCAATCAAATATAAGGCACGGCCTAAATTTAAGCCTTTACTCCTGTCGACACCGGTGACTGACAAGGAACACTAGGGAGGTGTTCCCCTCCGATTTTAATCAAACTCATATATGTTGTAGAGGACTCAAAACTAAATGACACGTATTTTTTTTATCGGCTAATACGCGGCTTTAGGGGGGAAACCATGCACGGAGAGAAATGTTCAGTAAAAATTACGGAACTCTCACTTCACTCACCGATTACGGAATCAACTCAGAAAATTTAAGTGACGGTATCGTAATTTTTCACAAGAGATTCAGATGAAAATTACGGAATGCTCCGGAAAAATTCCGTGACATCAGTTCCGTAAAGTTTCCTACCACCACATTTCACTCCAGAATTACGGAAAAGATACGTAATTTTTATTGAATATTTCTCTCCGTGTGGTCAGAAGGTGACCACCTTCGGGGGTGATCTTTCAATCCCACCTATAAGGAGGGTGTTTTTACAAATGTTCATCACGCTAATGAATAGCTTGTGAGAAGTTATTAAAATCACAATTGATAGTTCCTCCGGGGATTGAAATTGGGGGGGGGGTAAACTACCCCGTAAAAATTTTGTTTTGCAAAAAAAAAATATATATATGGCTTATAATTTAATAAAACCAATTGCCTTTGGAAGAGCATGGAAAAATGCGCAATACGGAAATATCACCCATCACAGTGGTGAAGTTTTTTATCCATTTCATCAAGGTAATATATAGCTGGTCAGGAATTATGAAAATGATAATTGATAGTTCATCCGGGGGTTGACATTTGGGGGGTCAACTACCCCTATAAAAATTTCGTTTTACAAAAAAAAACGTCTCAAAATATTATAAAACCAATTGCGTTTGAAAGAATATGGAAAAATGCAGAATACGTGTTTTTGGATTTTCGCCAGAACTGAAATTTTCTGGGATACATAAAAAATGATTTCTTGGGAATATCACCCATTACAGTGGTGGAGTTATTCATTCATTCCATCGAGGTAATAAATAGCTTGTGAGTGATTATGATAATCACGATTAATAGTTCCTCTGGGGGTTGAAATTTGGGGGGTGAACTAGCCCTTTGAAATAATTTTTTTTTATTAAAAAAATATATGGCTCAGGATTTTATGGAAATGATTGCATCGGGAAGATCATGAAATAATGCAGTATACCTTTTTTCGCATTTATCTCGGCATCGAAGTTATGAAGTAAGAACATTGATTTCTTTCATAAGTCACTGATTCCAAATATTTGAATTTTCAATTTTGATTCTAATAGTCTGCGCGTGAAGATTATATTCCTTCAGAATTCGGCATTATGATGAGAACAATAACAGATTAAAGAAACAATGATCCGCTGGGATAGAATTTTCTTCTACTTCAGGTGCAGCAATGTTGTGGTTATTCCAAGGAAAAGCAGCCACAAATACAAAAAAAACTTGTCGAATAATCGTAATTTTTCCATATAGTATTATTTATCTTACAATTTTTGTGTCTGGGAAAGATGGGTAATGGTTCCATGAGGTGATTCATCATTATACTATATGTGGTGTTAACACACTGCTGAAAGCGATAATAAATCCAAACAAAGTAACAATATTCATTCGAACGTCACCTATACCCAAAAATGGCGTATCAGTTCAGTAATCATGCATTATTGATAACCCCGAATATTTCTGCAATTTTATTCTCATCCGTTTCGCACAGTGTTCAGTTTACATAAACATATCACGGGAAAACATTCTTTTTCTAATTGTATATCTCCAATTGTTTTCACCATGAGATTCAATCCTATAAACGTTATTAATCTCCTCATGGCAACATTTGAAGTGATGAATCTTGTGGAAACTCCTGTAACTACTGAAGAACGAGAATTGGCGACTAATTTCGAGAATATATTGAAAGAAACTATAGAGGAATATAATGGTGTGGAAATGATTGAAAGATTCACTCTCGATTTCCAAAAGCTGTATAAAGATATCGAAATGATACCTGGAGGAGTGCGAAAACCAAGAAAAATCTGTCTATAAAAACCATTTCCAATAGATTCAAAAAAGTGAAATCCGTCCAACAATTACGTCGCTAGGTGCATCAAGTCAATAAAGGAGGAACTTATATGGAGAAGTTAAAGCGTATGTCAGAGTATACAGTGAAAAATATGAAGGATACTATTGATGCGGGGTTAATTGTTCATGATGCAGACCTACGAAGATGGGCTCTGCAAGCCCAGAAAGATATTGGAAATGAGGATATTTGTTTCAAGGCCTCCCCGTGGTAGCTGCATTACTTCAAAAGAGCTCATCGTATTACATCTTGCAAGATTACTAAATTCATGACGCGTAAAACAATGGCAAATCAAGAAGATTTACAAAAAACAGCAGATAAATTCGTGCAAAAAATCAAACCATATTTTGAAATGTATGGCTCGCAAAACATCTGTAATTCTGGTAAGATGATATTTTTAATGTATAACAAAATGTGACAAGTTATTTACACTGATTGCAATGTTCATCGTATTCCAAACATTCCAGAACCCTTCAAAATTTGGTTGGAAGAAGTATTCTTTCCACACGTGGGACCAAAAAGGCTACTGTCGATCGATTCATGGAGTGGACATTGCCCTCGAGTGGTAGAAGAGGCAACTCCTCTGAATAAAGAATTATTAACTATGCTGATTCCGAAAGGGACGACCGGGAAAATTCAACCTCTTGATGTATATGGTTTCAGAGTTTGGAAAAATTATGTCCGTCATTTTTCAGATACGGTCGTTCTCTTGAATCATGACTTCAATTTACATGCACGAAATAATGTAATAAAATTGCAATCTCTAGTTCATAATCAATTATCGTCACCAAGGCATCAAAATCTATTTCGTTACGCTTGGTTCCAAAGTGGCTACATTGCTAAACAAACAAGAGGAATTTGATAATCCTGTTGATTTTGCATTTGGACCATCTTCTAATCCACAATGTGACGTTGATGGTTGTTCTAATATTGCATTAGTTAGATGCTCGTGGTACAGGAAGTCTCTCTGCCTGAACCATTTTTTTGATGAATATTATTTCTGTACCGATTATAATCCATAATAAAATAAATATATATATGGACAACCACAGGAAAATGCCAAAGAAGTAAAGCCTCGATTGAGACGGATGGAATGAGTTTCTACAATAAATACTAAATCATTTAGACAACTCACAGTTCTCCCAGAAATTATTTCTTCTACCCCAGAAAATTTGAGTTCCGGGAAAAATAAAAAAAAAGGTATTCCGCATTTTTTCATGTTCTTCCCAATGCAATCATTTTCATGAAATCCTGACCTATAATTTTTTTAAAAATATTTTCACAGGGGTATTTTACGCCCCCCCCCACCCCCTTCAAATTTCAACCCCCAGAGAAACTATCAATCGTGATTTTCATAATCGCTCACAAGCTATTTTCTCCTTCGATGGAATGAATAAATAACTCCACCACTGTGATGGGTGATATTTCCTAGAAATAATTTTTTTTTATTCCAGAAAATTTTAGTTCTGGCGAAAATCCAAAAACACGTATTCTGCATTTTTCCATGCTCTTCCAAATGCAATTGGGTTTATTTAATTATGAGCCATATATATATATATTTTTGAAAAGCAAAATTTTTACGGGGTAGTTTACCCCCCGCCCAATTTCAACCCCCGAAGGAACTATCAATTGTGATTTTTATAACTTCTCACAAGCTATTCATTACCGTGATGAACATTTGTAAAAACACCCTCCTTATAGGTGGGATTGAAAGATCACCCCTGAAGGTGGTCACCTTCTGCCCATGGTTTCCCCCCCTAAAGCCGCGTATTATCCGATAAAAAAAACGTGTCCTTTAGTTTTGAGTCCTCTACAACATATATGAGTTTGAACAAAATCCGAGGGGAACACCTCCCTAGTGTTCCTTGTGAGTGGGATAGATGCAAGTCTAGTATGCGGAAGGTTGGGAGTTCAATTCCAAGTGGAACCGCATTTTTTAAGCTGGGGCTCCGATGAGTGGGATGTTGCCAATAGAGTAACCGCCTGTACCGGCATGGGTTTCCTGTGGTTACCCATGCTACTTCTATGTTTTATAGGAACGTGAGTCCGGAAATTGCCCAAAATTATCAAATGTATATAATCCACAGCTGCATGCATGAAATCGTCAATTTAAGTGCTGACCTAAGTGCAACTCGCGACCTGAATGTTAACTCTTGCCCCGTGACTTGGCGCAGTGGGTAAGTTCGTTGCCTCATATGCGATCTAATCATTTAAAGTCTTGATCATCATCGCGATATATCCCAACCTGGTCGAAGCGATGTAAAATAACGATAAAAAACAAGCAGGGGTTCGAGCCTTTTTGGCCGAAGCCATCTAACCGTTACTTTATGTGTTATAACTCTTCTTCTTTCTACCAATTTCGTTGGTAGCAAGCTTCCGAATGGAATAGAAGGCATCGAAACAAATATTTAAAAAAAAAAATTGAAATCGGTTGCGTAGTTTTTAAGCTATTGCACATAAAAGGTTTTCAGAGAACGTCAAATATCTCCGAAACGACTCATGCGATTGAGCTCATTTTCAATAGGAAGGATTGTTATCATGAGAGGAAGATTCTATCCAAATTTCAAGTTGATATCTCAATTTTTGTACAAGCTAGAGTGATTACAAGGATTTTTATGAAAAAAACAGAAAAACGGAAATATCTCGAAAACTTTGTATGAACGGGTTGTGACGAGGCACATTATTTATTTTTTATTATTTTTCTACATATTTTTTCCCACTACACACTGCCCCCTAAAAGGTAAATCCCGCCACCGTTGGATACCCCTTCCCTCACTTTTCCCCTCATCGCCCCTCTACCCCTGCCCCTGGACATCACGAAGACATCAGCCGAAGGAAGACATCAGTTCCGGCCCCACCCGATCAATTGGAGAAGCCATTGCCTCCTGGAAATTCCCCATACTAGACCCCCGAATATTCAACACCAGCAATAATCCCTTGCGAGACATCCCTGGATTGTGGTCATCGTCACCACTCACCCGTGCTGATTGGCCCCGATTGCTCCCGAATTAAAACCCGAAGGACATCGACACCTGACGAACCCCCACGAATCGCGAAGGAAAAGAAGAGACCGTCACTCGTGCATTAGCTGCCCCGTGAGTCGCCACGTGCCCCGAAAGTAGTAATAGTGAATACAGTAAAATTCGCCCGGAAGTTATTTGGCGAATAAAAAGAGGACTTTTGATACATCGAGCTCATCCCAGCTCTAGTATTGGTGCCCAGGAAACCCCGAGGTGGAAAGGAGGCTCTCCAGGAAAACGCCCTGGTATTTTGAAGGAGTGCAAGGCGCCGGTGGAATTCCACGTGTTCGGCAGAGTGAAGTCCCTTCGTGAGTACGAGTTACCCCCCTCATTTTCCCTCTTGTCCCCATAATATTACCCTTCATACCCCCCAACGGTGAGCCTACACTCTTTTGTTTCTTCCGCATTCAGTCATTATTTTTATATTTAGTTGCATTCCCTCGACACGACTAGCTTCTGCCCTTTTTCTGCATTAGAGTCACTCCCTTTTTACGTGTACAAAAGTTGCCTGGCCTCCCCCACTCCCTAGATCTCAGTAAAGGCCTTATTTACGTCTTTTGGCGATCATAATTCTATTTAGACAAGAATATAGATTATTATTCTCAAATTACCCCTTATTTGTCCGTTTTCTTGACTCGCCCTAATCCTTTTTTCAGGAATTAGTATTATAGAATCTAGAAAACGGTCACAGGGTATATACGTTTTGATTGATTCGGATAGAAGGCATCGAAACGAATATCTTGAAAAAAATAAATTGAAATCGGTTGACTAGCTTCGAAGATATTAGCGAAAAACGATCTAAAAACGAATAGCTTTTTCTCAAAAACTATTTGATCAATCGGGCTGAACTTTTGCACAGAGTTACTCCTTATTAAGGTCTATAATCTGACAAAATTTCAGATTTTTTGGAATAAGTTTAGCCAATGAATTACTCAATTTTCCAAAAATTGACCACCGGAAAGGTGGCGATGGACATTGACACCGACAGACATGGTCGCTAAACTTCATATTTTTACATCATTTCCAATCAAAATTAGAGAATGTGAAAACAGCACGATTAAAATGCTTCCATTCGGAAGCAAAAAATGTTAACCCTTAAGAGGTCGCGCTTTTCTAGCATCTCACTCGCTCTACAGTGGCGCCCTATAGATTGCGTATGGTTTAGCGGAGATTCCCTCACGATGCGACTACTTAAAGGTTAAGCCTCGATCTAAATTCACGATTATGATCATTGACATGAATAGAATTCTTGGTCTTATTTTGAATTTTGAATTTTGGTCACTACTCGAATACATACGCAGACACAAATTTCATCCTTAACTTCGACACGACCTGAATTTAAGCCCTAACGGCAATGTGGATTGAAACCTAAATTAAACTAGTCCATTTAAGTGGCGACTTGAATTCAGGACCAGCCTTAAATTCGATTGGCAACCTAAATTTAGGCCCCGACCTGAATAAAACTCCAACAGAAACAAAACTTGTCATTTGAGAGTTTTGGCCAACTTCATCGTCTTTCAATGTTCTGCCCTAAATACCGGTTTTAACATTGAAGACTTAAATTCAGGTTACCAGCTGAACGTCTCACTACGTTTAATGACATTATACATCTAGTTATCACGTGCCTAATATAAGACCCGAGTTATGATTTGAATCGGAAACCCCATCAAAGACATATCACCACGTTTCTACTCCATATCACTGCGGTCAAATAATCCACCAATATCTATAAACGATTCACCTCCGACAACAATTGAAAATTAATACCACTATTACCTATCATTTCCCTGCCATATTCCGGTCCTCATTCACTCGTTACACCCTCCCTCTTCCCAGTGGCAGCAGTTTCACATTCCGGATAAACAAATTGGCAGGATGTGGCAGTATTGTGGTATGTTGGGGGGTAGGAGGTGGGATTCAAAGAGGGCTGGGGTCTGAATTCTCTACTGGACTAAATGGGCGGACGGATGGGGGAACAACAGTGGAATGGATACTCAGAACGTGTAATCGCGAGCTCGAGCAAGGACGTGGAGATCGATTATCAGAGCCAACACTGGCCCCGTTGTGGAAGCTTTTCGATGGTAATCGAGCCATCGTGTTCAGGGGTAACCGACTGCAACGATTTTGGTTCGCAAGGGCTTCCACTGAAGTGCAGACTTGAGGATGGCTGCTTTAATTATGTTTAGGAGGGGGAGAGAAAGTTTTGGCGATTGACTTTGTCACTGAGAATCACGATGCATCGGAGTTGATGAGACCAGGGGGTATTCTATTCGATTTGGCTACATTAGGGAACGGGGGTAATTAACGCTGGAAATAAGTCAATGATCCATTCTGCCCCAATTGCTGGCAAAATTTCTCCGGCTTTCCAATAATCCCATATTGAGAGGATTTGCCGACAGTATTCAGTTGTTTGATTATTCGACGATAGTGATGGAAGCGAAACGTGCTGCTGAATTTGTTACATTTCCTTTCAAACTCACCAGGATTTCATGTACTACAGGTAATAACCGGGATGCTACACTGATCGAATGAATGATTGGGGCTGAATCCATTATATTATCTGCACATTTTCCTAAAAATGAAAGGCAATTTATCTTCGTAGAAAGGTAGAGCGGGATGAGAGAGAAATTTCGATTTGTTGTGAAAAGGTCGAGGTTTAAAATAGAGAGTATGGAATCAAATGAGTATGTATTGATTCGCAAATGGAAATGTGCAATGTAAAATCAGTTGAATGGAATATCGTACTACACATCATTTGATGCATGTAATAAAATATTTATGAATGAAATGTAGGTATTGAGGAATAAATGTTACATTTCTATCAAAAAATAATTCTACAAATTTGCTCTATTTGAATAAACACATCTATTTGATTTAAACAAATAATTTTTTTGACTATGGAATTGGATTGAGAGTTATTGATCCACAAAGAAGAATTGAAACAATCCCAAAACAAGAAGCACAGATGGAATCCCTTAACGTGTTTCGTGTAAAAAGTTGAAATAATAAAAAAATTGAAAAATTCATGGGAGAAATATGTGAATACGCTGCATTATTGATAAGTTTTGTGCATTTTTTCTAGATGTTGGCCTCAAGAAAAAAAACTTCCAAAAATGAAATTCGGATATTTTTATAACCTCTTCAGCTATAAGACCGAAGTTACGTCACTCTCAATCAGGAAAATTCCCATATCTCCAAAAAAAAGTTGAACTATTGAAAAAAAAACTAGTGATTGGTAAATCAAATCTTGCTTAAAAGTACATATAAGTTCCAAAATATATATTGCTTAAAAGTACATATAAGTTCTACTCTGGCCCAAGTCCCAATGAAAGCGCGGAGTTTCACCTCAACGTTGCTCAGGTTTCCACCGAGACTTGGACCGGAGTAGACATAAACTTGGCCGTCTCATATAGAAATCTCTCTGCTCAACCCGCGATTGCTATACAGCTCAACACTTCGCTGAGCGGTCAGTTCGAGCACGTGAGCGGAGTTTCAGCTACACACTGTTAAAAATTTTTGTCTGAATTTTCCGTGCCAAATTCCGGAAATTTTTATCATGTTCCAATTTCACTGAAATTTCAAGAAATCTTGCCATTGAAAATTCAGAATTTCATGGAAAAATCAAACAGAACTGTAAATTTTTTTTCCATTTTCCCTGAAAATGAATAGAAAACCATAAAATTCTGGTAAATATATTCTTGAATTTTCAGGACAGTAATACTGAATGCGATTTTGGGGGAAAAAAATTATGAAATTCCAGATTTCACTGAAAATTTAATGCAATTTGACACTGAATATTCATATTATATTGGAAATCCGAATGAATTAAAGAATTCTCCTCTTTATGTCCATTAAAATTCTGGAATTTTACTGGATTTTCAGTGAAACCTAAAATTTCATTATTTTTTCCCCCTAAATCGCATTCAGTGTCACTGTCCTGACAATTGGTAGTCAACTGTTCATGAAATTTTACTTTTTTTTTATAACAGTGCATCTCCGCTTGAATTTCTATACGGGGTACTCGGCGCGACCAAAGTCCCGCTATAAATGGCCCCATTGAGGCTCACGTATGATAATTACACCTTCACCGTGAGTGGCGCGCAATGCGAATGTCAATATATCGCTGAAGCATCATGGGAGAGGTATAAGTTAAACCATAGAGCTGAGAGAGAAAACAATCCCCAGATTTACCAACTCGAGCTAACCATAGTAATGATCCGTGCGGTATTGCCATGTCTCTAATGCATTTCAAGATTGTCCCAATGATTAGAAAAACATCCATAATAAGACTAATTTAACATTTGTAAAAATTGTAAAAATTGTAAAAATTGATATTCAAAAAATGGTCAAATGCCCGTTGGCATACTAACTTGAAAATTGAATTTTTTTTTCAACGTCGCCTTACTTATACCTACTTTATATAAGTTTATCAGCGATGGGGGTTTTCGATGGATTTCCAACGGGGCACGTACTCTGAAGCAGAGGTGCTCATATCAATCGGTAAGGATTGATACCATCGAGGCCCCCACCTTAGCTCCCTATCTATCACTACGGCTGTGGCCGACTTTGTGCGCTGTACCGTATGCACTCCTCCTCACTGAAGAGACATGGGAAAACAGAGAAAACCCATGTCGGTACAGTCGGTTACTCTATTAGCAACCTCCCGCTCGCCCAGAGCTGAGATAGCCCGAGTCCTGATAAGCAGAACCCGGCCCAGGTAGGCCCTTAACCCCTTCGCAGAAGTTAAGGGCCCTTCCCAGCCGAGATCCGAACCCCAGCTACTTAATGTGTTAGATAAAGATGATGCTTTGAGATCATTCAATTCAGTCGATCGAAGAAATAGTATATTATGGCACGCCGTGCAATAAGTCGAGTTTATCGCACGCTGCGCGCACACTTCTGCACACTTCGCCTTCGGCTCGGCCTGTAAACTTCACATTCGTCGAAAACGAAATTTGTGCCCTTGTACTCTAATGTACTATTCTTTTGCTGTAAATAAGAACTCAATTTCGCTAAAATAAAAGGAAAACTGAATCAATCGCCACTTGTCTCATTTTGATTTAGTCCCGGCTTGATTTTATCTTGAACACAGTGGAATCCCTAACCCCTGTGATCAGAAGTTAAAAATTCCAACCTGGCTGGGATTCGAACCCACGACCGTCTAGTCGTCAAGCCAAACTAACGATTTAACGACCGCGACCAGTGGAGGACAGTAATTGAAAATTTTCGTGTTCAGAAATCGAATCCGGGCTTGCGAACAATAGACTTGCCTTAAGTATTACTCTCCGGAGAAATACAAACGGAACACTTTAACACAAAATTTTACCAGCGAAATTCTAACATTGCCTTCCATTAATATTATTCCTCCAGCGAGCGATGAAATGAAATGAGATAAGACTTCTCCTCTCTCCCCTATCTTTCGATTTTCTCTATATTGGGACGGTGTCAGACGATTTACTAAGAACACAGAAGAGGGGTCGAATTTATAGCAATATCGTTCGTTGCTCCTCCATTCGTCTTTCCCGATCTCTCATAATGGCACTGTACGAGGGCAATTTCACACGAAGCATCCGAAATTCACTGAGGGGACAATGCTCGGTGTGAGATTCTATAAAAGAAGGGAGCGAATGGTGCGGGCAAGGGCGGGCAGGAAGCGAGGCTACGTTAGCTGCTCTGAGTTAATTCACCTCTTTCAGGTGTTCTGAGGTACAAATTACAAAGGGAGGAGTGTATGCTGGGTACAGAAAGTAAATTGATATGCAAACAGGTTTAATACAAAACAAACTGAATTATTGCCGTAGTGGTATGAATTGATAATGGGTTTTTTGCTGTATTTGGATAAATCATCGGAGGTGGAGTTAGTAAGTGGAGACAGTGCGGAAGGAAGATTATAGATATGTCGAAAATTGTATTTTCAGTTGGACGAGGAGATCCAAATATCTTAGAGTTTATATTTTATTTAGATAATAGGGAGTTACAAGATAGGATTTATGAAAATAGTAGGGGAAAGCGAACAGTGAAGCATTCCGGTGACATATTAGCTGCGGCCAGTTGACCACCTTGAAGTTTTCCGATGATTGATGTTATTTATTAACGAACCTGAGTGGAAATTTCGCTTATGTTATTGGGGTCTAAACCAGTTTTAGAGATCCAATACTAGTCAGAATTTTCGTAGTCAGTTTTTGAACAGGTTATCTGGATCCGGTATGGCTCAGTCACTTCTGATCCTATCCTGATCAGTAAAAGCTGGTAAAATTAGACTTAACTTGAGAAAGGGAGAACCTCACTTGAGAAAAAAACCTGCCCCGGTACAGTCGTCTCCTCCGAGATCGCCGCTTGAAAATGAAGAGTTTTCGTGAGAAGACCCGGTAAACCGCGATTCTAACCTCCCTTCGCTCAGTTTGATCGCGGTTTACGGGCCTTCTGACGAAAAATTGCATGCGTCACACGGTCCAAAAGTATTTTCTGACGAATGTGGCTTTGTAGGCCGAGCTGAAGGCGAGAAAAATACTTTGTGGACCTTGTGATGAAAATAACTATTCTGTGAAATTGAGTGTCACAAATCTGACGCCTCAGCCGGGAAACAAACCTGGGTCCCCGCGTGCGAGCCTTGCCTCTACCCATTCAGCCCCGGCCGTCGGTTCTAAAGGATTAAGTATTAACTCTCATAAAAATCCAGGATTAATTTGAAATACAATTTACATCAACATAAGAATTATACCCTTAAAAATGAACATTTACATCAAGTGGTTCAAACTAAATTACCCTCCGGAATTGATTTCACCTAAGAATTCTTTCAAATTTATCTACGAGAACGTTCATTTTATTAGACTCTTGAACGTGAGTTTAGCACTCAACGAAACACGTACGATAGTCAGTACGTGCCCCACTGAAGACTATCCCCATACTGATATTATCTTTCGCCATGTAAGTGAGTTTTGAACGTTCCACAAGAGTATCCATTTTCAACGAAAATTGGCCCCTATTACACGTCATTATTGTTAGAAAAATGTTGCGTCATTAAATTAAAAAATTCCGCATAACCTCAAAAAGAACCTTTCTGTTGGTCCCAACTCAATCGAATGAAACGGGTTAATTTCGGGCAGGTCAGTAATTCCAAATTTTCAGTGTGATATTTAAGTTTCAACATTTTTCGGTGTATTTCCTCCAGTGAACAAGAGATGAACTATTTATCAGGGGGCTCCTAATTACCCGCAGTTTTCGACGCTAACGAGGGAAGGGAGATATCTAGTTACCGCACGTTACGCTTCGGCTATTCTCTTTTGACAGAAAATTGTCAGAAAATATCTGGATGGCGAGGAGAACTATTTGAAATGAAGAAACTTATGTGCCGGAAAGTTTGAGGAGAGGATATTAATTTCAACTGGAATAATTTCAATTTTGCATTGTTCATTGCAACTTTGAAAAAACATGAAAAGACGAAATATTTATGGGTGACTGGAAATTTTTCTAATCCGGGGCATCTTTATTTATTTATACTCCGATTTTCACACACTGACAGACTGATTTATTTATTCGTTAACTATTGACGAATGGTAGAGTTGAATATGACCAAATGAATATTCGTTAATCGTTAACGAATGGTTCATTTGAAAGGTGAAAGTCGAGTCAAACAAGGCTCTCCAAATATGCATTTGTTGACTATTAACGAATGAACGTTTGGTGAGACTGAACAGACCGTCGCCTTCAACCAAATCCATTCGTTAACAATAAATAATCCTTTCTATCAGTGGAGTAGAAAAACTAGTGGCTGACATTAAGACCCTTTTGTACCATTTTAACAGTTACCAGAAATATGAATTATTCATTACAAAAGTTTGATGCTGACGATAGTTTTCATATCGACATTGGATTTCTATTCATTTTTTTCTGATTTTTTTAGATTTATAAATTTTAATTAGTGATGCCGCGAGACACATTACGAGACAAAACTTCGGAGAGATGATCTCGATCTCAATGAACATGAAAATCTTTGCGCTCGTCTCAGTTTTGAAATATGCAGTATCGACTTCACTCGTGATGACTCCGAGTCAATTTATCTCATCTCGGTCCCAAGTTTTTCGTGTGTTTCAATGTAAAATCTCGGCTTTTGTCTCAGTTTGTCTCGTCTCGCTGTTGTACATATAAAAAATCCGAAAAACTGGAAGCCGAAATGAGATAAATTGACTCGGAGTCATCACGAGAGGAGTCGACACTACTCACTTCAAAACTGAGACGAGACCAAACTTTTCCGAGTTCGCTGAGACCGAGGCAATCCCTCCAAAATATTGTCTCGTGATGTCTTATGAAATGTCTCGCGGCATTACTAATTTTAATCATCTTTCTCACCTCAAAATGTTCGTTTCCTCATTATACTTTGTTTTATTTCTGCATTTCTAGATTAATTATTATTAGTAATACTAGACTGCCGATTGAGCACTAAGTTAGGTATAGTTAAGTTGAGGAGGCATGCTAAAGTAATGTAGTTCGGCGTACGAAGCGCCCTATGCCACCTAAATCTATCAAGATCTATTGTAGCGGTCGCTTGATCAAGACTTTTAATGGTTAGATCATCACCATTCTACTCGACCGGGAATCGAACCCGAAACCTCTCGCATATGAGGCAACTCTCTTACCCACTGCGCTAGCCCGTCGGAATGATTGAGCACTAACTCGACCAGAATATTTAGAATTTATTTCAGATTTTCATCGTAAAAATCAAAGTTATTTTTGCACTATTTTAATGTCTTATTGTAGGCACGATTAACACCAGTCTGGTCACCATACGCGGCCCTGCGACTTTGATCCCGTTTGCGGGGATTCGCTGCCGTGTTATTTAGGCTCCAGTGTTGTCGAATTCACTCTTCACTGCTTGGACGCGTTTAGTGAGGGTCCGACAACGTCGCGTACCGGGAAACTTCATTTGTCATGAGAAAAAATAATTTATCTGTCGGAGATATGTTGTCTTTATGACGTAAGGAAAAGTTGTCAAACGGAAAAATTGTCGAATGAGAATGCGAAAGCGACGCCATCCGGTAGTGACGCCACGGAGTATGGTTTTGGGGGTAAAGAAGAGTTTTCAAGTTAGAATTGTACAGATAAATTAAACATAATATTTAGTTTAAGATAATCAATTAAGGAGATACCTCAAGCACATTGAATTATACGATATCATAGGGGCAAAATGGATATTTTCTGACCTCATTCGATTTCTTAGGGGTAAAATGGGTCTTTTCTATACTTCTACGATTACATGGGGGCAAAATGAGTTTTTCGTGTACTCCTACGATTTCATAGGGGTAGAATGGGTGTTTCGTGTACTTCTACGATTCCATAGCGACAAGATGGGTATACTGTGAACTTAATAAAAGTTAATGTAACTTAATAAAACTCATCACTACATACATAAATTAGATATCACATGCATATCATCACGATTTGGACCACGGCTATCTTCAAAACTACACCGTGTAGAGATGTGATAACTTCATCCCTGTACTCTATACTGATCCGTTGCAACTGTGATTCATTGAGAAAGTAATGGATTTAGGGGACATATCCTACCAGACAGGTAAGTCGTTTATATTTTTCTTTTAATAATATCATTATGAATCTTTTTTGTAATTTTCGTCTAGGTCACAATACTTGTGTATTAATTATTCATTCTTTTCCAAGTCGACAATTAGTATCAAAATTATTATATTCTGTTATTATTATATGAATAATTTTAATAGAAAAACGTACGGTATTACCGTAGAGAAATGGTGCATCTCCATAGGAAATGTTTATATACATCAGGCAGTGTGTCGTATAGGATCAAACCTATAGAAATCGTATAGAAATAATTTGTATTCAAAATATTCGTATAAAAATATCCGAATATCATATGCGAAAATCCTATATAAATTCTATACGGAATCCATTTTACCCCTATGGAATCGTATGAGTTCACGAAAAACCCATTTTGCCCCCATGAAATCGTAAGAGGTCAGTAAATACCCATTTTACCCCCATGACATCGTAGGAATACACAAAAAACCCGTTTTGCCCCCATGAAATCGTAGGAGTACAGAAAAGACCCATTTTACCTCTAAGAAATCGAATGAGGTTAGAAAATATCCATTTTGCCCCTATGATATCGTATAATTCAATGTGCTTGAGATATCTCCCTAATTGATTATCTTAAACTAAATAATATTTTGAATTTATCTATACAATTCTAACTCTTCTTTACCCCAAAAACCATGCTCCGTGGCATCACTACCGGATGGCGCCCCCTTCGTATTCTCATTTGACAATTTTTCCTTACGTCGTCTTTATTAATATTGAGAAGTACGTTTGTTTAAAAACTACAGTAATTTTTTGGCCACTTCCATTGAATAAATCAATTTTTTTTATTTTTCCGGTTAGCCAGTCTATGGTAATTGAAAAAAAACAAGACACTGCGGTTTTTTCTTCATATAGTGATCAATTTAGGGTTATCCACACGGACATATTTGTTTTTTAACCAGATTTATTAGCCCAGATGTCTTCCTATTCCATTGCCCCATAGAATATACTCATCAATACAAAAAATACAAAAAAAAACAAACGATTACGTATTATAAAAACACTCCTTACACCATTAATAGCAACTCTAGTAGAAATTTTGGCTGGCGTGGCGACTTTGCCGTTCGGGGCGACAGTGGGTGGGGTTGCGTCGCCCGCGCGTGTCGAACTTTACTCCCTAGGACGCACCGAGGCCAGCATCGCCTGCGCGTGTCGAACTTTACTCTCTAGGACGCATCGAGGCGAGCGTCGCCTACACATGTCGAACTTTACTCTTTATAGGACACACCGAGGCGAGCGTCGCCCGAGTGTGTCGAACTTTACTCTTTATAGGACGCACCGAGGCGAGCGTTGCCCGAGTGTGTCGAACTTTGTTCTGTAGGACGTTCCGGGGCGAGCTCGCCCGCTTGCGTTGAACTTCGCTTGCTCGAACGCATCGGGGCGAGCTTTAGTCAACCCCTACTGCTTTTGGTCAGTCACCTGGACATAGGGGAGAGGTTATGGAATAAGTGAAGGGTACCTGGTAATTATCAATAATGGAAGTGCATGACGATGAAACTATTAATTATCTTCGTTTGTAAGCAATTCGTTCGAAAACCTCTGATGTGCATGTGGGAGAGTTGCTGAAATTTTGTACAAAGAAAGATTTACCACTCGTGTCAGTGACAGCAAATGTTTTTGGGCCCATCATCAATTGATTACCAGATTAAAAATATTCCTGATGCAAATGAAATAGACAATAGGAAAGTGTGTTTATCTGGGAATGGAGGAAAACATCCGCGCAGTAGTGGATCCAAATTATCTCTTTATTTCCAATACACATGATTTTAAAAGAAAATCTTCACAAATCGTTTCGAAAGCTAGATACGATGCGAAGCAGTGATAGGAATTTCTGTTTTTCATTCTCTGACTCTTCTCATCTGATTGATAAATTAGTGTAAAACGTTTTTTACAACTCAATAATTGAAGCAGCAAATAAATTATTAAACAAATTACTTTTTTTCGAGGTTATGATGATCTGTCAAATGAGATATTGAGCATTTTTTTATAGATATAGGTCAGGTCTTGCCCACCGTCGCTCGCCTCACTATTTTTTCATATATTTGA
Organism: Diachasma alloeum; assembly: GCF_001412515.2. NCBI lineage: Eukaryota > Metazoa > Arthropoda > Insecta > Hymenoptera > Braconidae > Diachasma > Diachasma alloeum. The sequence continues at coordinate 118,440 of NW_021680859.1, read as the reverse complement.
TAATTTTTACCAATTCAACCGCACATTTCTAACTCATTAATGGAAAGTAGTTTCTGAAGTGCAGTCGTAATCACAAACTCGCCCACGGACCCGCCCGCCCGTAATAAGGCTAGCTCCCACATTACCTACTGGGCCTGCACGCCCAAATGTTTTTATGGTTCGTCGCCCCCACTTAATATTGCCTAGAAACATCCCGGGTGACAGTAAATCCACTTTGAATTCCTACCAGGGAAAGATAAGAGAGAAAAGTTGAGTTATAGTACATCCAGGTTCCCTCCTCTTGTCATACTGACACCCCCCCCCCNCCCCCCCCCCCCCACTAGTCTGCGTGAAGAGTCCACGGTTCCAAGAGTCACTGGGTGAAGAAGTTCCACGATAAGTTGCCCCAGTTTGGCCTATTCCCGCCGGTTCTCCAGGGTTTCAAGAAGAAGAAAGAGGGGCGTCCACAACCGATTCTGCAGCAGAAACGAGTCCCAGTCCCATCTCGAGAGTCCGAGGAGCTGCTGCAGTATCGACAGGGATGCAATGCCCGTCACCCCTCCAGATAACTGCTCCATACGAAGGAACCACCTCTGCTAATTCGTGACGTACTCGTCAAGTTGATTAAACTCAAAGAAAAACAACTCAAACAACAACAACTCAAAGTTTCAGAAAATTTCAGCTAGACCCTTCGATGCTCCGGTTCTTATACACAGGGTCGGCCTTTCCCCAAAAAAAGCTTGACAATCCCAGCCCGATCTCAGGTTCGTCCAATTAGTCTCCCTCATCTGCATATGCATTTACTTTCTTGTACCCCCGTCCCTGTTAACATAGCCCCCATTATTTTCAGCGTGATCCTGCCCAGCACTGCATCTAAACTATTTTCCACTGGTTCTTCCCACAAGATCCCGTTTCTCATCACAATCACCCAGTGCTCTCCTGTTCTATCCCCAAATTCACCTCCCTGCGCAGCAGTCACTCCCTTTCCCCTCCGACTTGCTTGCCGACTAACGAAAAAAAAAACATTTCTAAATCTCCTTAACCCTTCACTGCACTTTCATCAAGCATCTGAAAGTTTTCCCCCAATGTCCACATCAGCCTTGCCGCCATCTCCAAGCCCCTTACCCCAGCGCCAAGCACTCCAACATGTCGTCTCTTTCCCTCAATGGCCATCACACCTCGGCCTCGTTTTATCTGCCGTTATGTCCTGTAACATGATAAAAATCATGTACATTTCCTCGCCTGAACTGACTGCGGATCATGGGGGGAAAATTAGTCTTTTACCCCAGCGAGAAGTCGGATCACCCAGAGCCACAACTCTCATTTTATTTTATTTTATTATTTGACTATTTACCTTCTTTCCATCATTCCCTCGAAGTCTGTCGTTCACGCTCACCGTGGCTACGTGAGCTTCGTGGCGAAGGGAGCGGAGCATCGGGAAGAGCTACGAGACGGCGCTATAGCTGAGGAGCAGCACACCGACGAGCACGCACACACCGAGTCTGGGAGACTCACACCACGTAGGACGCGAAAGACGATCGTCGCACGCCAGCAGGCATCTCAGGCCTCTACGTGCGAACCCCCACCACCTCACCAATGGATCGGCGGCACAAGACCGTCCAATAAAAAACAGAGTGCGTGGAGTCCACGCGCGACAGAAGTGAAACTTCTTTTTAGTATTCTCAAATTTTTTTGTCCAATTTGTTTTTCCTGAAAATTTTTTTTTCGCTTCTCATGCTTGAGAAAGCATTATTATTATGATTATATATAGAAATTCGATGGGATACTAGGAAATTAATAACAAGAAAATTTGAATGACTTTTTTCATTTTTTACCATTCAGCAGATAAAAACTTTCAATTTTCAAGTTCAGATTTTTAATTGCAATTTTTAATTTCAATTTTAAATTTGAATTCCAAATTTCAATTTTATATTAAAAGTTTTAATTCGAAATTTCAATTGAAGTTTTCAATTTTTAATTTTCATTCAAAATTTCAATCTCAAATTTCAATTTCCAATTCAGAATTCCAATTTCAGAATGGAAATTCAAATTTCAGGATTTTCAAAATCCAAATTTTTNAATTTCAAAATTTCAGAAGTGCTAAATTTCAAAATTCAGAGTTCATCATTTTAAAATGCAGAATTCAGAATTTCCCAATTTTCAATTGCAGATTTCAAATATCAATTTTGCGTTCCTGATTTAGAATTTCAATTTCACGTTTAAACTCAAAATTTAAATGTAAAATACCAATTTCAAATTTCAATTTCAATATCAAATGTCAAAATTTCAAGTTATTTGAGTTTTTTACATTTTTTACATTTATTACATTCTATAGATAAATTGCCAGTTTTTCACGTCGTAATGTAAAAAACTGTCTCTAGACCGAAATGCCCATCCCTGGTCTCAGGCATAGCAAGGCGTACGGCCCCACTCTAGGCTTACCCCCACTACCGATCCTTACATGTTTCGTGTCGCCTCGGATTTTCTTCACTCACGCGCGGCTCCCCTACGCTTGACTAGCCCCCCACTTACTGACTAACCCGTTCCCCTCAAAACCTTTCACTTTTCGTGTCGCGCTGAAATTTTTCGTACCCTCCCTAAAGAAGTTTCACTTCAAAAACCGATGCTACAACATTGACGGAGCATCGGATTATGTTGGTCCCTGCGCCGCTCAACGCGGATCACATCCGCCGACCGCGAGGCGCAAGTCCCAGTTTTCTGGGACTAAGGAATTTGGGATTAGAACCATTTTAAAAATTGTTGAAAGTGGCGCCCTACGCCAGTCTCCTTTTACCGACAGTGTGGCTGACTGTGTCGCCACGGCGCCGTTGCGCCTCTCGTAGATATACTCGTACTATGCATCACTTGTGCCTCGACCGTTGTCGCATTACGTTGCTGAATAAAGCTTAATTACTTTTACGATAATAAAACTGTGTTTAATCGTTATTTCAATCCTAAATAACCCTTCAAAAATAATCAAATTGTCGAATCCCCTGGATTCTTCGCGCTCTATCACGTGATCGGGTGGGGGTAGGAGAAATTGAGGGGTTCCTCGGGGCGATGTACGGCCCCGACGATCACTTTTCGCTGGGATTTATTCAGCTAAAGTCGCTCTGCGCAATTTAAGTTTCTTTCGCTCTCCGAGCTTATTTGACCGAACAAAAAAAAAAAAGTAAAGTACGTGGTGGTGTTGTGCCCGTTTGTTCCGGCTTTATTTTCCGACGTCGCCGTACTGAGGGTCCAGACGAGTCTGCCTGGTGTTCTCGCGAAATCACGCTGAGCGTCTAATTTCGTTGTGAGTGCACGCATACTTCCAGTAGTGAATCCACTCCGGCGCCCATTTTGGGGCCGTTTGAGAATGTACTAGAGTCTGCTTGTGACGCGGCACTCTGTAGCCCTCAGCTACCTCATGATTTGATTTTATTATGAGTATTTCTACCTGATCATTATTACTAATTTTTTTTTGTGGGAAAAAACGAGTCCTAACTCATTTGTTATGTCGATCTTCCCCAATAACTTTTTGTGTCGTGGCTCTCGCGTCGTCGTCGCTTACGGGTGATCCTCGCGTCTTAGCATCTCCCACGCATCTCTAAAGTTATTACTATTTCTTTTAGTTAGTTAGCATCACTAGGTTAATTACATTTTTTTTGGTTTGTATAGCGTCTTTGCTCGCGGGAGTCCTCTTCCGCACGTGTAAAAGATCAAATTTAACTCATGGATTAAAAATATATATTTTTTTGTTTTGTAAAAGTTTGCATATTGTTGAGTAACGCTCATTGTAGCCTGTTCCCACACGCCTCCGCGGTTATCTGAGCTAGTCGTGGAACGCGGCTCAACGGTGTGCAGCAGTGTCGCTCAGACAGGGCAGCGCGGGGACCTATCTGCGAGATGGATCTATCTGTGTCCGCCCTAATCTCAAATCCTGTCACTTAAAAATTCACAAACTTCAGATTATGCGTATTAGTTCCAATTAATTATTGAAGGATTAATGATTTGTTAGTGAATAATAATTGCTTGCAACTAATTGATGATTATTATTATCGATAAAATACGCGTCAGTGTCGCATAGGATTCCAGCAGCGACCTAGCCGCAGAGTCCGGCAATGCACTCCGTATGTGAACGTCACTGCAACAGCCAATGTCGCAAAGCCTCTCACAATTTCTACTAGGGTCATTACAGAACCCAAATCCTTTCCCATCATGCCGATCCTTCTGAAGTACAGCCGCATCTCCATGTGGCCCGTTCCCTGATTCCCTGCATAATAATCTATTTTTCTCCGTTTTTACACAGTTTTTCCGTAGTCATGGATGATTGTAAGAAGAGGAAACACATAAATTGTGTGGAATATCTAGAAATCTATAGTGAAATTGCAAATATTACGTGCATGAGCTTATCGACTTTTCCTTGGATAAATAATCGATTGTAAATAAAGGTAAGCGATGTTTCATGTCTCTCAGCCTTTTTAGACGCTCGGGTCAGATCCTAGACACAGAACCATTCGACGTCAAAGGCTTTTTTAGGCCGAGTTTATTCCTTGTCGAACAACTCCGCCTAACCTCATTTTACCTGGTTCTCCTGGTCCTAGAGACAAAATCGAGAACAAGGTAATTAAAAATGAGATTGTTACAAATATTTCAGATGGATCTTTCATCCCTGACATCCAAGACAGTGCGAGGTCAGATCCTGTTGTGCTGGACACATCTGCCCCTGACGAACTCACCCAAGGCTTCAAGCCTTGTGCTACTATTTCAATAGTTAAATCTGCGTTTGACGCATTGATCCAAGGCCCCAAGCCTTCTACTACTATTATGATAGGTACATCTGCGCCTGACGCATTGCAGTAAGCCTCTAAGCCTTCAATTACAAATGCAATTGTTGCATCTGCACCTGACGCATCATTCAAGGTCTCAAACCTCCAAAATAATATTCCACCTGAACTCGATTCAGGAATATAGAAGTTCCTGGGCCATCGAAGCCTCATGATGCCGAGATCTCTTTTCAGAGTGATCTGGAAGCTGGCCAGTATGAGAAAGTCACAACAATATAAATTCCTCAATGTTTTGACCATTCACCTAGCTCTTAGGTATTGTTTCACTACCTATGGATCCTGTGAGTGTTTGCTCCAAATTAATAACATCGCAGGCACTCCCTACGTTAATGGGTTGGAAGGTACAAAATTCTCTCCTCTGAACAAATCAGTTCGAGAGTCTTAGCACTGTTGGGAAGGCTTCGGTCGAATGCATCTTACATTCCTTTTAAAGTGAATACTGGAGCTGTACATTGCAATCTAAGTTTTTCAAAACTTAGGTGAGAAGGATTTTTTCAATCCAAGAATGGACCTTTTCTGTCGCTCTTGTCAAAATACCAACGCAGTCTCTAATGCGTGTAGCACGGTAATCTCCTTGAAGTGTCGATTGACACCTTTTCAGTCTTTATTGGTGACAAAATTTTCTCTACGTATCCCCTACATTTAGCCTGGGAATAAATTGTGAATTTGTCACAATCCGTAGAATTCCAATCGTGAGACCGATGGTATAATGGTCTCCCCCTGTTACATAGTTCAACCCTGCTGCATTGCTTTCATTTATCCCATCTCATAAACAAATTACGATATCAAATCATTGAAGGATTTTTTACTTTCACCTGGTACCAGGTGCATGTGTCATGACTGATGTTAATGTTTGTCTTTGTCGTTAACAAGATCTACTCTTGGAAAATTGTGGATTGTTATAAATGAAAAAAAATTAACTGCTGTTCGATATCTAGTTCGATTATCCTGTACATTTTTAATGGCAGAGTTCAAATAAAGAACAGCGTGTGAAACAGTAAACTCCACCAAATCAAGAAAAAATGGGAAAAAATTTAACATTCCAAAGGTTGTTCAACAAATTTTCAAACTATGTCCTGGTAAATCACAATGCACTCACATCTAGTATCTTGAGTGTATTCTGACCTACCACCCTGGGCTTTCCCACTCAAGGCAAATCTGTCAATTCTTCATCTTAATGAAAATCTGTCTTTCTTTTGGCCTTAAGTATTTCGCAGAGACAACAAACGTTTTCTGCCATTAAACTTGAGAACAGTGTCAAAGGTGCGTCAAATCTGGATTTCACGATACCAGACAGCCTGTTTCTCCTTTTCCGTTTTAAAAGGCATCATTTTTACGCAGCCAAGGCAGCTTTCTGTAGTATGGTGAGATTTTACATATAACATCTCTATACTGTTCGTTACATTCAGAGAGTTTTATAGCTGCGAATCTCCATAAATACTGGGCTAACAGATTATATTGTCCTATAACCATCTTGGAGTCGATACAGCTGATTCTCAACTTACATTACTAAGTATACAGCAACTCCAGCTGCTGTGAGAAAACGAGTAAGTTTCGAAAGGTTTAGAAGTACGATTTGTACATTTCTATAATTGCCGTATCCGCGGCTGATCAAAGCTTTTTTGTCACAGTTCTATTGAATATGATTTAGTCAATAACCATTCTCTTTGTCCATTATCATTCGTCTTTGAACTCTTTAATATTCATATTCATATTAAATTTGGGGTTTATTAAAAAAAAACAAGCATCAGGGGTTGGAGCCTTTTTGGCCGAAGCGATCTGACCATTACTTTATGTGTTATAACTTTTTCTTTCTATTTTTCTATCAATTCCATTGGTAGTAAGCTTCCGAATGGGATAGAAGGCATCGAAACAAATATTTTGAAAAAACAATTGAAATCGGTTGCGCAGTTTTTAAGTTATTGCACATGAATGGTTGTCAGAGAAAGTCGAATATCTCGGAAACTACCTATGCGATTGAGCTCATTTTCAATAGAAGTATTGTTATCATGAGAGGAAGATTCAGTACAAATTTCAAGTTGATATCTCAATTTTTGAATTTTCGAAAACCTTATATGAACGGCCGTATATATTTTGATTGATTCTGATAGAAGGCATCACAGCAAATATTTTGAAAAAAAAAATTGAAATCGGTTGCGTAGTTTTTAAGATATAGCACATAAACGGTTTTCAGAGAGTCAAATATCTCGGAAACTACTCATGCAATTGAGCTCATTTTCAATAGAAAGGATTTTTATCATGAGAGGAAGATTCCCTCCAAATTTCAAGTTGATATCTCAATTTTTGTACAAGCTAGAGTGATTACAAGGATTTTTATGAAAAAACAGAAAAACGGAAATATCTCGAAAACTTTGTATGAACGGGTACAAATGTTTTGATTGATTCGGATAGAAGGCATCGAAACGAATATTTTGAAAAAAAAATTGAAATCGGTTGACTAGCTTCGAAGATATTAGCGAAAAACGATTTAAAAACGAATAGCTTTTTCTCAAAAACTATTTGATTAATCGGGCTGAACTTTTGCACAGAGTTAAAGTCTATAACATGACTTTTGCATGACTTTTGCACAGAGTTAAAGTCTATAATAATCCTTGTTAAAGTCTATAATTTGACAAAATTTCAGATTTTTTTGAATAAGTTTAGCCAATTAATTACTCACTTTTCCAAAAATTGACCACCGAAAAGGTGGCGATGGACATTGACACCGACAGACATGGTCGCCAAAACTTTGTATTTTTACGTTTCAGACCATTCTACATCATTTCCAATCAAAATTAGAGAATGTGAAAACAGCACGATTATAATGCTTCCATTCGGAAGCAAAAAAAAAACAAAACAAAACAAAGAGAAAAAATTGGATGATCTCTGAACATCTACAAGTGATTAAAATCTCGAAGACGAGGCTCGAATATAATTGTACGATGAAACAAACTTACCTGTAAGTGAAGTTCGATCGTGATTATATGAAGAGCCTCGTCGAGAGATTCAGTCCCTCCCACCTAGCTTTTCCAAACCCGTCCAATTTTTTCTACGTTATTGCTTAACTTTAAACTAATGATAAGATGGTGAGCCCTCACCGCCGAGGTGCCACAGCTAACTTTTTCTATGGTCTCTGAAGGCGTGTGGCTCCATCTAGCCGCAGGCGGGCTACTACAAGTTAGGAAAATCTCTCGACGAGGGTCTTCATATAATCATGATCGAACTTCACTTACAGGTAAGTTCGTTTGATCGTATAAGCTTACAATATTACATAGTAGAGCTTCCTATGTTACGTAAAATGTCCTATACCACATAATGAAATATTTCTAAATAATTAAATATCATCAAGGAATGAAACATGAGTAGATCAATGTTAGACACACACAGAGAATACTTGGATAAAAATTACCTCGAAAATTGTGACAAATTTTACTATACGAATGGTCATCGTGGAGTGAAATGTAATTCAGTGAAAAAATACTGGTTTTTTCGTGGATATCTGACGATTTTTTAATTAAAAAAATACATCTATGAATGCAAAAATTGTTCTCCTATTTAGTAAAATTTCCCACACCGTCAGAGGATTGTTTGTTTTGTATCTGAAGGTGATGGGGATGGACGGAAGTGAATTTTTACCAAACGGGTTCGGTAAAAATCATTCTCCGTTACAGAAAAATTATATGAAAAATTGGAGAAATTATTCACATTCAGTGGGATAATTTTTAATGGAATACAGGGTAAATTTTACACATGGAGAAAAAAATTTCAGAATTTTTCTGAAAAAATTCAGGCAAAAATTACCGTGTCGTCTGGTAAAGTGGGTTCAATTATCTGACACCAAAAAAATCACGGTGCTTAAAGGTAAAAATTCCGGTAGCGCCCAAAAAAGGCTTGATCCCTGACTGTTTTCTATTACATGATAAATTACACTCAATAGTTAAAAATGAGTAAACATTGTCATTCAGCATATTATCCTCTTAATTTCATTTTAACCTCCCCTGTATATCCTCTCTCATATTAAAAGCAGAATGCGCGGCAAACGTATGTGGAACGTTTCACAGGCCAATGTATCTCTACAGCGTTATACACCTCATGAAGAGAAAATAAAGGGCACTTATTTTATTTCTTTACCGTTTTATCACAACACTAATTAATATTTCACTGAGTTGATATTATGAAACACATTAACCTCGGGTTTCAGTAAGGAGATATGTGAGAGGAGGCTAGAGAAGGCGACGGAATAAATCATCTGGTCACGTTGAGTTGATGTTACATCCCTAAAATTAGCGGAACAAGGTCAAAAAATGTTGTTTTTTTTCGTCAAAATTATGTGTTTTTTATGTTTTTTGGTGCTTCAACCAAAAAAATTGGTGCTCCAACCCTGTAGGACATAAGGGTAGGGGTTGTAAAATAAGGGATGATTGAAAAAAAAATTGTGCCAGAATTATGTGCTTTTTACGTGCTTTCTCTGAGCGGGAGACGGAACGCTCCCCACCCGCAAACATATCAGAAATAACTGTTCTAGGGGAAAATTCATCCTAGGGGTTGAAAAAGTAGAATTGATCATAATAGCGGCATGCGTTAGGCCATAATTATGTGTCTTTTATGTGCTCCAAGGAATTGTGCGACAAAAAACAGAATAAAGCTCTATATGGGAAGAAAAATCTATCTAGGGGAAATTCCGCGACGCCATATTTTTTTTAAAATCATTATTCATTGCAAAAAATATGTCTTTCTAAGATCAGATACTGAAAATATTCGTGCTCCATGTGACAAGTGAGAAAGGTCTTCAGGTCGACCTAATGTGCCTGAGAGACACAATCAGGTGACCTGCACTAATTCAAAATATTATTATGTGCTATACACTAGTCGAGGCCAATAAATTCGTGCTTGAGTGCCCTTCCATGGAGAGGGATCAGGTACACTGGTGACTGCCGGCAACTTTTGCGCAGACACCATATTTTTTAAAATCATTATTCATTGCAAAAAAATATGTGTTTCTAAGATGAGATACTGAAAATATTCGTGCTCCATGTGACAAGTGAGAAAGGTCTTCAGGTTGACCTGATGTGCTTGAGAGTGGTTGCCGGCAACCAGTGTACCTGATCCCCCTCTAAAGGAGGGCATTCAAGCACGAATTTATTGGCCTCGAATAGTGTATAGCACATAACGTTTTGAATCAGTGCAGGTCACCTGATTGTGTCTCTCAAGCACATCAGGTCAACCTGAAGACCTTTCTCACTTGTCACATGGAGCACGAATATTTGTAGTGTCTGATCTTGGAAACACATATTTTTTTGCAATGAATAATGATTCAAAAAAAATATGGCGTCCGCGGAAAAGTTGCCGGCAGTCACCAGTGTACCTGATCCCTCTCCATAGAAGGGCACTCAAGCACGAATTTATTGGCCTCGGGTAGTATATAGCACATAATGTTTTCAATCAGTGCAGGTCACCTGATTATGTCTCTCAGACACATCAGGTCGACCTGAAGACCTTTCTTACTTGTCACATGGAGCACGAATATTTTCAGTATCTGATCATGGAAACATACAGTGGACTCTGGTTAGACGCATATTGGTTAGTGTCGAACTTCCCCTCAATTTTTTTTTCTCGCCGGTCGAGCGCTTCCCCCACTCTGTCCCCACGCAAGCCGGAGAGTAAACACTCCAATATTTTATTCAAATTGCTATTGTCTTCCGATTCGAGTAAAGACGAAAAATAAAATATTCTGCATTTGAATTGTCGATCAAAAAATTTAGTCCACTTCTGGCTGTCACGGGGGGAGGATCTCGTTTGGTTGGCATACAATTAATTCGAAATTGGATTAAATAAAACGATGAAGCGAGGTAAAGAAAACGACTGTAACATTTTTAATTCACATGGTTCGTTAACTCCAGAAGAAATATCTGTTCTATGGAATGTTAAGTACTGTGACGTATTTCTTACCTCTGCGGAAGATAATAGATACGCAGCCCTCAGCAACCCAAACGACAAACCAAAGGTTGGGCGCCATAACGTATGAAACGTTCACCAAAATCGAAGACGAAATCAAACGAGTGATAAAATAAACAACGATGAGAGAGCGATCGCCGACAGCTCAGATCAACCGCGGAGGCGGCTGGGTTCCACAAAATCCGCTCTCAATACAAATTACCCTGAAATGACTGGGTTCCTTATTACTAATAAATGATAAGAAGATTCAGACTTTCGGGGAGAAATATTATTTAATCAATTTCTAGAAACAAAATGTGAATCAGTTATCTAATTAATTAAACCCCATTATTTTCGAATTATCTCTCTTTCCGCTATGCTCTAAATCACAATCAGAAAATCACAAAATTCATACACCGATCTAATGACTCGATATAAAATCAATTCCCTCAACGTCATCCGTCGATTACTAAAATGCTAGTCAAAGATAATGGAAAGAAAGTCAATAAATGGGAAAATCTATCAAGAAGTCAAAGAAAATAAAGTAACTAACCGGGTTACTGCAAGGTCTAATGTCACGACAAAGGAATCGATAAGAAGAACAACGAAAACTGTTGCGAGAAAAATAATTCAAAATTGTAGTCTGATTCTCAAACGACGCGATTCGGATTACCACGAGAAATACTAATAACAATTACCAGAGCCGGTGAATCTGCCTAACGCAAGGTCACGGCTACACGATACAA